>NC_081840.1:169924660-170138338 GCF_963259705.1 Myotis daubentonii | reverse complement strand
GAAAAGAGAGAGGGAGGGAGGGAGGGAGGGAGGGAGGGAGGGAGGGAGGGAGGGAGGAAAAGGTTTATGAAGGTTATTTTAAAGTTTATATTGGTAAGATTTATTCTCTTGTTAAAGGAAACTAGGTAAAAATATGAGTGAAAGTTCACTGAAGAGGGGATATGCATTAGATTTTTAGCTAGCTGAAAATTTTAGAAATGTATTTTTATCAACACATTAATTATAACATAAATTTTATTAACTCAAAGTCATATAAATGTCTCAAAGAGTGCTATGAAGAAAGTTATGGCCATTTAGTATCACGTATCTATACCATCTTGTGCTTGGAAAGGAAATGAGACATTAAGTTTACTTCAATTCATGAATCACCTCTTCAACAATTTTTATAAGGGGTTATCCACAAACACACACATTAGAAATCATTACATAGGGCATTATAAGGAGAGGATTTGCCATAATAGTAATCTTCATATAAAAACAATAGGTAACCAATGGAAACTAAGTAGAAAATAAATGGGACCACATCATAAGAAAAAGCTTCTTGCACAGCAAAAGAAACCATCATCAAAATAACAAGAGAGCCCACTACATGGGAGAACATATTTACCAATGATACATCCGATAAAGGGTTAATCTCTAAAATATATAGGGAACTCATACAACTTAACAAAAGGAAGACAAACAATCCAACTAAAAAATGGGCAAAGGACCTAAATAGACACTTCTCCAAAGGGGATATACAGAAGGCCAAGAGACATATGAAAAAAAAAATGTTCAAAATCACTAATCATCTGAAAGATGCAAATAAAAATGACAATGAGATATCGCCTCACACCTGCCAGAATGGCTATCATCAACGAATCAATCAATGATAAATGTTGGCGAGGTCGTGGAGAAAAGAAAACCCTGGTGCACTGCTGGTGGGAATGCAGACTGGTGCAGCCACTGTGGAAAACGGAGTTTCCTCAAAAAAATGAAAAATGGAACTTCCATTTGACCCAGTCATCTCACTTCTAGGAATGCATCCTAGGAAACCTGAAACACTCATCAGAAAGAATATATGCATGCTTATTTACATAACAGCACAATTTACCAATAGCTAAGTCTTGGAAACAGCCTAAGTGCCCATCAGCAGAGGAAAGGATGAAAAACCTATGGCACATTTACACAGCGGAATACTGCACAGCAATAAAAAAGTAAGAACTCATGCCAGCATGCAACTAATGAACAGCACTGGGCACCAGGCAAGATGGGATGGACCTGGAGAGCATTATACTCAGTGAAATAAGCCAGTCAGAGAAAGACAAGTATCACATGATCTCACTCATATGTGGAATCTAATGAACCAAATACACTGATGATCAAAAACGGACCCAGAGTCATGAAAGCATGAACAGACTGTTGAACTTCAGAGGGAGGGCTGGGGAGGGTGGGTGGGAAGAAATCAACCAGTGAATTGTATGCATATATGCATAAACTGTGAACACAGACAATGGGGTGGTGAGGGCCTGAGGGGGAGGGGAGGACCTATGTAATACTTTCAACAATAAAGATTTTAAAAAAACACACACACTGTAGGTAACTTCATCAAATACTGATGCGACAGGTCTTCTCATCATCCCTCCCTGAGGAGGATACTGTTGTTCTCTCCATTTATTGATGAGGAAAGGGAGGTTAACAGGGATACCTAATATCACACAGCTCACAAATAATAGATCTTCTTAACTTTAAAATGTATTCAATGTCACTAAATTCCACACATGAGTGAAATCATATAGTATTTGTCTTTCTCTACAAACTGAACTAACAAGTTCAGTTTAAAAATGAAATGAAGAGAAAGAAAAAGAAAAATTTTTTTAAATGTACCAGTGTCAAACCTGTAGATATCAGGTATAGCTAATATCAGACTGTCATAATTTTCAATGCTTAACAGGTTTTAAGTAGAAAGAGTTTATTATGTAAAGTGTTTGTAATCAGCTTAGATCCACTCAGATTCCTAAAATTTACTTTCACAGAAGTGCCCTGACTTGCACAGTGTCTCATGATATGTAGTGTTCACACAAATGTCACCTACCTATCAACTCTCAGTATTGCTTAGAACACAGGCTGCTAGTCATATAGGACACCACTAAGAGGGATAAAAGAATTTCAGTAAAATGAGAAAATGAGGCTGATTAGAGTGGCAAAGCATTTGCTTTCTTTTATCCTTCACCATGTATAGCCAGAAACATCCATTTTTCGCTCTATGTGCATGACTGGGAATGTAGGTTTCGGAGAGGGGTGTTCAGATTCAATAGATGCAAAGAATAATATAGTTCACTGAGTTTTATGTGAGTATATTTTGGATTTGTGTGGTTAGGTGGAGAAATGGAATTGTCTAGTATGAGTATATCCACAGTTGACTCTTCTAGAATGCTCTAGATTCTCCCATTTCTTCTATGGCTGGGTAAACATTGCCAGTTGTTTAAAAGGAAATGTCAGAATTTACTATGATAAATTAATTTATATGTTAGGTACTTATTAATCATCTTAGAATTGTTTTGCATTTTAAAACAATGACTTGGCATGTCTAAATAATATACACTCAGATGTTGACCTTCAGATATAATTTCTGAGGATTACCACTCCTAGAATAACCCACTAGATTTCTTTCAGGGTCATAAGGCTGTAACATTTCTGCTGATCTTGTTCTAAAATCTTATTAGCATGAAATGCAAAATGACCACTTAAAATAGGCACTCTCATGTTGGGCTCCTAAAACAGTCTTTTCTTTCTGTAATAAGCTATTTGAGCTCACTTCATTTTGCTTCATTTTATATTTGTCACCTTTGTTGCTATCTTGGTATACTATAATGAAATGACACTGAATCAGACAACCTATAATTTTTATTGCAAGTATATCTCAAGGCAAATTTGCAAGCTGACTTGATATCAGAAATGAAGCTAGAGGGAACATGCCTTTGTTCTAAATTACAAAATGCCCTGCTATTCCAAATTGGAAAATAAACTTCCTTCTTTGGAATCAAGCTCTCTGCATAGGCAACATATTAAGATATTCCTTTAAAAATTTATTGTGTACAAAGCAGTTTTACCAGCTAAACTCTTTGTATTATAAGAGTATTATACATTAAAATTGTAAAACTAGTATTTAAGGTGATGCTATGCTATTAAGAAACACTGATTGTATTAAAAATCCCAACATTTGATTTCAAGTTTCTTCATGGAAAGCTAAGAGGAGTGTTAATTTATTTAACAACTAGTGCCCCAGTGCACTGATTCATGCACATTGAAAGGTAATTAATTAGAAGGTGGCCAGAGGGGTGGGACTGGGCAAGATGGGCTGGACACACCCTGGAGCCAAACTCCCACTGTCCCTCCCGGCAGGCTGGCCACACCTGGGGTGGTACCATGGCTCAAAGGGCATCTGGAGAGTGAGCAGGGTCCCTCCAGCACGTGGGGTCCCTCAGCCTAGCCTGTGAGGATCTAGCCAAAACCACCTCTCTGACATCCCCTGAGGGGTTCTGGATTGCAAGAGGGTGGTTCTTGGGTGACGCACCCTGGAATCGGGCTCCTTCCTCTCTAGTTCCAGGGTGTGTCACCTGAGAACTGCTGCTGCCAAGTCACTGCAGCTTGGCAGCTCCTGCATTGAGCGACTTCCCCCCTGGTGTTCAGTGTGCATCATACCTACCGGCCGGTCGGATGGTTGGATGGTCACTTAGCCTTTTATATATATAGATTATGAGAATATGGGCAAACCAGTTATATATTTTAAACATCAGCATAAAAAATTTTCACCCCTAGACTATGATCTCAGCATGATCACATTGAAGCCTGAGAGTTATAATCAAGAGTGACTGCTGAAACCACTAAGCAGCTAGTGGCCAGTCATTGTGTGTGTGTGTGTGTGTGTGTGTGTGTGTGTGTGTTTAATTTTATTTATTGATTTTAGAGAGAGAAAGGACGGGGGAGAGAGAGAGAGAGTTGTACACTAGCTACAGGTAGCTCGCTTATATTTCTTCTTTTGCATTCAATTGTTCATTTATACTGTCATTTTATTTTTTATAAATTGGATAATAATATCAATAGTTATAGATTATTTTAGAAAATTAGCCCCTTCAAAAGCAGTTTTTACATGCACTGTTTTATGCAGCAACAGTGTGAAACCAAAAGGAATTATGGTAGTAGTTTCATAGAGTAAAGGATATACAGCAACAACATAAAAAAAACACACCACACAGTAAAATGCAAAGTAAATTTTGCTAGATGTTACTATTAGAAATTGGTATAAATACTCTAAAAAACACAGCACATAATTGATTGTTTGCAACACAATTTTGCACATGATGGAAACTGGTGACCTGCAAGAGTATTCCCAATACCCTTGCCCAATGCTGGTTGTTGTTGGTTGCAAAGACCCCTAGGAAATCATTAGCAAACTCCATCTAGAAACAGACCCAAAGGTCAGAGGTATACATAACATGAGATTCATGGCTCATGGTTGGAGAGCTGCAGGTATTTATTCTTGTTCAAAATGTGGTATAGTGCTCCCATTGTCAGAAGTTAGTGAGCCTGAAACATGCCAGTGCCTAATTTTGAGCAGTGTGCCAAAGACACATGTTCTTTCTTAAATGGCAGTCATTAGAGTTGGGCACCTAGGGCACCTATACACATTCAGTGAATTCCAGAAGCGTGGTAATTGGTTCTCTAAGAAAGTATAGAGTGGCTCTGAAACTCAAATGTGAGGAAATTGATCATCAATTTAGAGATAACTCGGGAAAGTAGATACCATCTGATTTGAAAATCCTGGAGCATTGTGCATGTTCTGTAAAAAGGAAAGCTA
This sequence comes from Myotis daubentonii, assembly GCF_963259705.1. Lineage (NCBI taxonomy): Eukaryota > Metazoa > Chordata > Mammalia > Chiroptera > Vespertilionidae > Myotis > Myotis daubentonii. The sequence continues at coordinate 170,133,498 of NC_081840.1, read as the reverse complement.
AGAACATACTTAGCTTTTCAGAAGCATGGACTTTCTTCCATTTGAATATAAATAGGAGCCTCTGTGTGTATGTGTCTCTCTTTCTCTCTATCACACACACACTTAAAGCCAGTAATATAGAAAAATAAATATAGAAATAAGAATAAGAATCTTGAAGTAGAAAAGCTATGGCCTTTGGCGCCAGTCAGGTCTACATTTGAATCCTATCTCTATCTTTCACTGAAATATGCCACTTTGAGCAAGTCCTTTATTCTCACAACTTAAGTTTCCTCATCTGTAAAATGGGTAAAATAGTTCTGAACATGAGGCATTGGTGTGAGTATAATGTATGTCAATTGCTTGGGGATGTATACAGTAGCCATTTAGTAAGTAATGACTATCAAAGAAACTAATTTTTAAGTATACATTTGAGCTTAAAACATGTTGTTTGTGCACAATGTAATCTATATATATAAAAAGCTAATATGCTAAGTGTCTGACCATCCCACCTGTCACTATGATGTGCACTGACCACCAGGGGGCAGATGCTCAACACAGGAGCTTCCTTGATGTGCACTGGCCATTTACAGAGAAATGGCACCACGGACCTGGCACCCACAAAGCAACACTCAGCTTCCCCCAAGTGGGACACAGACCCCGCCACCACCCCAGAGCAATAGCCCACCAAATCGCAGCTTACACTGCCAAGACCCCATGGCACAAAATGCGGCCCACAGTCCAGCCCAACCAAGCCTGGAAACATTAGCTGTGGGCACCGGGTAATGATGTCACGTAGCAATACCCAGCTTCCTCTTCCTAGCAACTAGCCTCCTTGGAATTTCTCAGCCCAGGAACATGACTTGCTTTATAGCCAGGTGGAAACATTTTACACTTTAAGCAAACATCTGTGAAGTGTTTTCCCAGGCCTCATCTCATTTGATCCTCACAGAAGTCCTGGACTAGGTAGATAGGAGACTCAGTGAAATCCTTTTTTTTTTTTTTCATTAGCCAGAAAACAGAGATTTGGAAAGCTTAGAAACTTGACCCTACTGAAAAGAAGTAAAAAATGGTGGCCCTGGAAAATGACTTCAGGTGTACTCACTGCTCAGAATATGGTCAAACACTGCTACAGTTAAATATTTTACTCTTTGTTCTCCTTGCATGATCTACAATAATAATCTGTTTCATGTTGATATTTATTGCTGTGTTGCTGACAATTACCTGAAAGAGAAATTGGGTTGCTTCACTGGGCTGGAAAAAGTTTATCTAAATCAGAAAGCAGGTCTAATTAAGCAAGTTTACCTATGTATATAAAGTTCTCGCTGGCGCCAATCACATACATGTGTTTTGATCTGTTATTGTCAATCATGAATTTGGTTGACACTTCTATTATAAGAGAAAGGGCAAATGGCAATATTAAAATATTTCTTCTAATTACTTTCCTTTCAATGTGCACAATTTTATGCACCGAGCCACTAGTTATTTTATAAAAATTATTTAACTCTTGTCACTTAAAAGAACACAGGCTTAAAGCTTTAAAATATATTGATTTTTTAAAAAAATTCAATGATTATATGCAATCTATATGCAATGATTATCTAGCAATCTAATTTCATATTTCTTTGCTTTGAAAGGATTGCTAGATTTTATTATTTTGTTGTGCGGGTTCACACACAAAAAAAACCATTGCTTTACCACTAGAAATGTTAAACTTTCTTTCAGAAGTAATTTTGTCTTTTCATGATTTGTATAGTGCCTTACATTTTAACAGCAATCCTCCTTATGTATTTTATTTTAATATTAAGAAACAACAAACTAAGAAGAACAATTTAGCATCTGTATTTACATATATTGCTCTTTGCTTCCTTTAACTTTATTTCCACTTGAAAATATTCAGTACTCTTTCTTGTGTCTCTCTTCTCCCCTAATAATTAAGGTCTCTCCAGGACCTTTCCAAGCAGACAGACATTCCCTACGGCACGGTCCTGGACTCTGCAGTGTATGAGCATGTGCGTATGAAGGGAATGAATCCTTTTGAGAGGGACAGCATGTATTCCCAAATGTGGCGGATGATCAACCGAAGCAATGGATCAGAGAATAATGTTCTGGAGTCCCAAGCAGGCATTCAAAAGGTACTGGCTATAGTTCTTCATTCATAGTCTACCCTTTTGTCTTTCATATTAGAATTGGTAAGTTAGGATTGAGTTCTTTTTTTAAGTTATTTTAACTTTGACATGAGTTTTCAGTTGCATTATAGCTTCTGTTGATTTAAAGAAGAGTTTGAAGTGACAGTGTACCAGTAGAGGGAATTCAAAACCTCTGTAGTATGTGTGTCTAAAGCAGCGATTTTCAACCAGTATGCCGCAAGATTTTTTTAAAAGATGCAATACCTGACTATTTAGTCAGGGACACTGACCTTATTTCCCTTGGATTGTTAAAAAAAATTAATTTTTTAAAAAAAAATGGACAATAGATAACCAGGGTGAATGAATTAGAACCATGCCTTATTTTTTGTTAGATGGGGGGAAATGTATTTTTTGGTGTGCCACAGAATTTTAGTAATTAGCTTCTGTGTGCCATGAGATGAAAAATGTTGAAAATCGCTGATCAATCGGATCTGTTTCCAGTGAATTCCAAAGCTAGAAAACAGGAGCTGGTATTTTGCTCAGAACAGGCTCAGAGACTTATACACATGGAGACTGAAGATGTTTTTACAAATCCTATTCCAAATATCATTCAGGTTATTCAATCCTTTCAAACACCTAAGAGTATTTTCTTTTCTGCATTTGTTTTTAGATGAAACCCTTATCTTTACTTATGATTATGTGAAGCTATCTGTGAGTAAAAGTTAATCTTGTCAACAAAATTCCTACCAATGACTGGTTCTTTTTCCAACAGTGAAAATATTTAGATCTTGTTTATATATTGCTATCACTTAAGAAGTTATTTTACAAAAAAAGGGGGGTTGCTTAGGAAGCAGTCTTTGTTGTTGAAAGCAGGAAGCTGATTTTTATTCTGGCCTGTGGTTTATAAACATGTACACAAAAGTAACACTTTCTTTCTCAGGCCTCATCAATCTCCTTGAGAGAACTGCATGGTTATTGCTTAAGGTTGTTCCAGTGGCTAGCCTAGTAGAAATCACAATGGTTGATAGTTAATAAAAATTATTGGATGAACAAATGAATGAATGAGCGAGTGAATGCATGAATGGATGTCACTAACAGCAGCAATGGTGGTATACACTTTTCTCTGTAACCTTCCACACAGAATAATTGGGATCCCATGTCTGAGTTCCTTGTCCAAAACAAACTCAGTAATACTATGTTGGAGAATGTTTTGATGACTATGAATGTTATTCTGCCACAGATTTTAGTGTTATTCTGTGCCTTTTCAAATGATGTTATTTGTCTGCTACTGCTATTGCTGTGGTCCCCTAGAATCAGCCTAGTAATTTTTGCAGTCACTACATTGACATCATTATTTAAAAAACTGATGATGCTGACATAAACCTTTTTCCAAGCATTGCTTTTAAGGAAGTGAATGTCCTTGAAATATTAGCAATGGCCTCCAACTGTTTCACTTTTATTATATTAGTCCCCATTTCCCAGGGCCCGGGTACGGATCCCAAAGTGTTTCTGTTTTGGGTGAATGGATCTATATGTTGTCTGAAGGAGAAGGGAGAGTAGGCATTTCAGGGTTTACTAGTTACTCATAGGATATGAATGAATTCAAGCCCACAATAAATATACTAAATACATTTTTTTCAAATTGCCTACTATTAAAAATAAATTTGTTTTCTTGAGAATGAATATAAATTTTGCAACTACAAAACATTATTATTTAATAGTCCTAAGGTTAACTTAAAATTGTAACATAATAAAAAAGATAATGCAATAAAAGAAGTAGAGAACGATTTCTGTTCCCTGATAGTCTGCTAATAAAGAGGACTTAAGAGTTTAAAAACGGCAAATCAAATCTCACAGTATTTATTAGTATTTATTGCACCACATTTATTCAGTTTTCTAATTTATAGAGGGGTATTAAAGAATGTCCTTTGGAATTCATAATGAAAACATCAAAGTGAAATTTGCTTTAATATATATTTCTTTCAACCAAAATCACAGACAGGTGATAATTGACTAGACAGAGAAGCGGTAGTAATAATAAAATGTATTTTGGTGTAGTTTGCAAGGTCTTGCCCAGCCTCTATTAAAATAAAACCAACCAACCAACAATAACTTTTTCACTGCTAAAGCTCACTGGGAGCTCATGAGATTAAGAACACATAAAACGAGGTTGTGGATTCTTCCTCAAGCAACTAGCATTGCACATCTCACATAGCAGTTTCCTGTCCTCTGTCATTGACTTCTAATTTGTGCAGGCTGAAGGGACCTCAGAGGTCAATATTCCACAGAAGACCAAACTTCTACAGTATCTTGGCCAGGAATTTATATATACAGTATACAGTAACTGTCTTCCAGGAAAGCCTGCCTCATTGTGAAAAGCAATCCTCACAATCTGATTTAACTTTATATATCCAATTAATGTCTCAGGTTCTGTTTATTCTTAATTGTGTTACTAGTCTCATTAAGTTTCTCTTATTTGAAGGTAGATCCAGATTCTTTCCTACATCTTTATTCTGCTCTTACTGAAAAAACCTATATAAGAGAGGATTAAATAAATGAGTTCTGATCTGTTATTATTTGGAGACATGCACCTAAATCAAACTAGCATAATTAAACTAAAACAAACTTGCTTTTGCTTTCTTCTTCCCGGGATGTTTTGCATAAGTAGAAAAAGTGGGATTTGAAAAGTATAACTGAATTTTTAATGCATGTATTAAACAATTATTTATTGAGCACCCACTATGAGTCAGCCACTATTTTAGTCACTGGTGTGAATATAAATGAAAACAAAATGCCTTCATGGAGTTTAGTGAAGAAAACATGCAATAAATAAGATAAATAAAATGTTACATTTCAGTACTGATAAGTGTTAAGGAGAAAAATAGAGTAGGAGAAGGAGACGGAGACATGGAGAAGATGATCTGTTTTATTAAATCAGATGACAAGGGAAGTCTTCACTAAGAAAGTGACCCCGGGATAAAGACTTGAAGCAGGTGGGGAAGAGAGGGAGTGAGGGAGAGGGAGAGAAAGAGAGAGATCTTGGTGAAGTTGAAGTGTTTCCAGACAGAGGGGTCAGCCAATGAAAAGGTCCTAGGTGGGGGCATGTCTGGATAGTCTAACTATGAGAGAGGCCAGTGTAGCTTCAGGAATAAGGGATAATATCAGATATCAGAAGTGTAATAAAGTCAGAGAGGTAGAGGGCCAGGTGGAAGGGAGAAGGCAAATCATATAGAATTCTATTACAGCATAGTCCTGGGAGCTACCTGCATCAACATCACTTGTTGGAATGCAGACTCTTAGGTCTCATCTCAGCTCTTCTGAATGTGAATTTCATTCTAACAAGATTCATAAGCATGCTAAACTAAAGTCTGAGAACATATACTGTGCAGAACATATTAAGTGGGCTTTTACTCTGTGTAATACATGAAACTTAGGAAGTTTTGAACAGAATAACATGATCTAATTAATATTTTGGTAAATAGTATTGAGAAAAACAGAAAGTGTCGATGTAGAAACTGGGAACCAGTTAGGAGGCCGATATAATGACTCAGCAGTTCTGAAATTACACCATTGAAAATCAGTCTCTGTTAAAACCCAAATACATCTTAGAATATTATAACTTTAAACTATTAGCATTAGCACATTGATGGAGATTTGATCTATCAGATTATTTTAGGAGGAAGAGGGACATGAGGCAGGTAATTTCTGAGAATAGATATAAAAATTCTAAGTCACAGGTAAGGATCTGACTAGGAATGATGTATCTGTGTATAGCACTGAAATAGAGAAGTCTCTGGTTATTAAGAAGGCACTATTTATTTCCTAATAAACTATTATAATTCAGATGATGAGGAACAAATTATTCCAGAACTTCAGCAATAAAGACTACTAGGGAAGAAAAGAAAAGCTGAATTGGTAGGATTATAACTTCTGCTCTAGCTAGAGGACCCCAATGTTAAGTAAATAATTCTTCAGACTATGTGGTTAAATGTGGGGAGGAGGGGCACTCTGAAGGATACCATGGCAACAGGAAAATAGGTGGTGGTGGTGGCAGCAGCAGTATTCAACCAGAAAGATCAATTTGCAACATCGCTCATCTACTTAAGTCCCAGAACAGTATGTGGAAAAGGGAGCTGGCAAAGTTCAGATGCGCATCAAGGCTCTACCCAAACCACTGGGCTTCAGGGCCAGCTCTAATCCTAGCTGGAAGACTGGAGGATTGAAATGAAAGCCAAGACTGGAAGCAGGGAGACCAGCGAGGAGGCCACTGCTATAATCCATGTGAGACACAATGGTGGGTGGACCAGAGTGGTTAGTTATATGGTACAATTGGTGAGAAGTACTTGAATTTGAATGTCTTTTGAAGGTAGCTCTAACAAAATATTCTAACATTTTGCATATGGGGTATGAAAAAGAAAAGTTAAAGATGAATCTAGTGTCTCTGGCTTAAGTAGTTGGAAGAATAAGCTGTCATTTTTTTAAGTTGTCATTTCTTTCATAAGAGACTAGAATAAGTAAACATACGAAGATAAATGCTTAGTATTGGAAGCTCTAGAATGCAGACCCTCACTGAGGGAAGAAACTCCACAAACTAACCCACCATGGTCATAAAAATGCACATTTACATGAGATAGAGTTTATAATCAAATCATGCATAAATCTGGAAAATAGATCAATAAAAAATCAATTGCTTTAAAATAGTTATTAAAAATTCTTTTCAAACAATTTATGAATAGCAAAGCCCCGTAAAGTCTAGTATGAGCACTAAAAGTTATTAACATCCAAAATATAAGTTTTTTAAAGCAAGTTATAGTAAGTTGCCTATTTATTTATTTATTTATTTATTTATTTTGAACGATTGAAAAAACTATAGGAAAAGCAGATTTGAGAAGCCAAATGAAAATTTGCCTTTGGCATGATAGTTAATATAAAATGCTTATTATTTATCCAGGCAGAGATGCCAAGAAAGCTGATGCATATATGATTTGGGTATTCAGGAAAGAGTTCTAGATGGAGATAAACACTCGGTAATTATTAGCATAGACTTTGTATTTAAAGTCATAAGACTCAATGATATCACCAAGGATGAGTGTGTATCTAGGGAAGAAAGATAGCTAAAGAACCCTGGGACAATGAAATCTGGGCGGTATAAGAGGAAAGTGATGACATAAGGAGATTGAGAATGGCATGAACAATGAACTGTAGGTCTGGATGGAACTAAAGAATTGGAGTCATGAACCAGAAGGGCAGAACTGGATTGGAAATAATATGAAGTTGGTTCTGTGATGACACATTTGAAATTGAGATGTTATAGAGAGTGTTGATATTGGGAATATGACATGGGAGTGGGTGGCTGAGGTAGGAGAAAAGACACAATCTTTGGAAAAGAGAAAGCAAAGAGACTGAGAAACCCAGTACTGGAATGGAATGTCTATGTGAATAATCAAATCACCAAAAATAACCATAGAACTAGTATTTGAGATAGTGACAGAGGGCCAAATGATAAAATCTTCAAGCGATGTTGGAGGAGTGACAGAGTCAGCAGATGACGGCAGTAAGAATGAGTAGCAGGTTATAAATATAGTCTGATAGCCTGGCCTTCAAAAAAGCTAGAAGACTTTATAGAGACAAGGGTCTAGAAGTAGTTCAAGGGTAAATGAGGACAACTACTCTTTATCCAACCCCTGTGGTAAGAAAGTTGTAGAAGAGAAAAAATAGCCAGCACTTAAGAAGACAAGTAATTGGCATCCCTAGAAGAGAAGCATATTATATGCAGTGACCATAAGCCTTGTTGGGAAGTCTCAGTTTTGCCAGGTGCCCCACCATTATTAATAGAGTCCCTGTGATATTGTGATTTATAAAAAAATAGTTATTTGGTCTTCCTCCTGTTTCTGGCACAGAGCTCCTAAAACCCTTGGAATTTTCTAAATGAGGAGAGTTATGAAGGTGTCTTTTATTATGTTAATGAGATACTTTTGGACTAAATCTAAGAATAGAGCTGCTTGGCAGGGAAACCAGCCATGTGATTGGAGGATTGGAACTTTTAGACTTAGCCCCCAGCTCCTGGGAGGGGAAAGGCCTGGAGAGTACCATGATGGATGGCCAATGATTTAGTCATCCATGCCTGTGTAATGGAGCCTCCATAAAACCCCAACCTGACAGCTTCCAAGTTGATGTACACTTACAGGGGTGAGGAAAGCAGCACACTCTAAGAGAGCATAGAAGCTCCATGCCTTTCCCCATACTTTTACCTATACATCTCTTCCATTTTTCTGTTTCTGAGTTATATCCTTTTATAAGAATTTAGCAAGTAAACTGTTTCTCTGAGGTCTGTGAACCACTCTAGCAAGTTAATTGAACCCAAGGAGAAGGTCATTGGAATCTCCAATCTATAGCCAGTCAGTAAGCAGCACAGGTAACAACCTGGACTTGCATTTGTCTTCTGAACCCTTAAACTGTAAAATCTGCCACTATCTCTTATAGATAATGTCAGAATTGAAGTGTAGGATAACTGGCTGGTGTCTGAGAATTATTGGTGTGGGACTGCCCCCAGCACCACATGTTAGAATTGGTCCTGGAATCTCTAATTCCCTTTCACTTTCAAGATCGTTCCCATCACAGCAATAAATCTTTTTTTTTTAATATTTTATTGATTTTTTACAGAGAGGAAGGGAGAGAGATAGAGAGTTAGAAACATCGATGAGAGAGAAACATCGATCAGCTGCCTCCTGCACATCTCCTACTGGGGATATGCCCGCAACCCAGGTACATGCCCTTGACCGGAATCGAACCCGGGACCCTTCAGTCCGCAGGCCGACGCTCTATCCACTGAGCCAAACCGGTTTCGGCACAGCAATAAATCTTAAGATCTCCCTAGATAATAGGGTTCATGGTGATGATAATTCCACAGAGCAGAGTGGAAGAGTGTAGATAGTTGGAGAGGAATGGGAAACTTGTTCAAAACCAGGAGATCTGTAGTTCCAAATCAGTAAGAAATGAGGACTGACCTAGAAGTTTTGGATTTTTTATGATGACAGGCATTCAGGGATCTAGAGCCAATATGGGCTTTAGACTGTAGGCACACTGTGTTGGTAAGGTGGTGAGTGTAGGGTGACAGGGGGTGAACATCTCACAGGGGCATACTGACAGTGGTAGGTGAATGCCTGCCTGAGAGCTGTCTTCCCAGCAGCTGAGAGATTGGAGGGCATTGCTTCTCACAGCTAAGGATGAGGTAAGGGAGAACCAAGTTACATTTTTTTAAAAAAAAGATTGAGTAGAAAACAAATTTTGAGTATTACCAAGTTTTACATATAGTTGTTCCTGGTCTTCTGTGCCCCAGACCCATGAACCACACTGGCCATATATTTTTCTGGTTGTTCTTTTCCTCTTCCTTCTAGAGCTCTCTAGCGTCATTTTACATTGAGTGAAAATGCCAAAGTGGATGAAAATTCATGAACTAGCAACAGAGAGAGGGTAAGAGCTCACTTGAGCTTCAGTAAGTGACTTGGTAACATGCTGATAGGTACAAAGCCTTAAAATCAGCATTAGGCCTTTATTACAGAAATGAATAATCAGACTGAACACAACTTGGGGGAAAGCAAGACAAAATACTCCACAGCTTTGGGTCTATGAAAATGCCAAGAGGCCTGGGCTGTCATACCCCTGGGCTTAGAGGTAGCAATGCTATAGTGATTCTTTTTCCAAATAACTTCAAAAATATATGATTCACTTTAGCACTTTACCTGCATTTGGGAGCTCAGATACCACAGGCACAATTTTGGATCTTTAGGAAACAGAGCTTTTAGGTCTGTGAGTTATCATACAGTGAATACCGCTATTCTTTCTGTACCAGTGGGGGTGGAAAAACACACATAGACATCATTTCCAGCAGCCCTGCCAATGCATTTTTAATGCCTGGGGTTAAGTGTTTTTAAACATAATTTCTAATAATTTATTTTTTCCCAATAAACTTCATAGATGTCTTAAAATTAGTCTTTATTAGATATTTCCCAAAGAGGAAAGGAGAACCCTAAAACCATACATTGCTTACACAGTCATGAGCATTTTAAGTTGAGTTAGAATATGTCAGGTCTTATAGAACACAAAGCAAACTATAAACAGGATTTTTTTAGATGCCCAGGGGGTACATACATATATCTTTATAAACATAATGTGACACTACTTTATAATTTTCACTTTAATTTATAGAACATATATATGTATACATTTATATATTGACTACTATTATAAAGATACCCACTATTGGCAGAGCATGTATTTTTAAATTGCTTTTTTTATGTAGTGATTTAATCCATGATGAAAGCCAGACTTGCTCCAATTCTTCCTTTAATTAGTTACACTCAATTCCAATTCATCTATTCAGTCACTCATCCTTTAATCAACAAACTTTTTTTTTTATTCAAAGGCTGCTGAGTACCAGAAACTATGTTAGGCACAGAGGATGCTGAGATGGATTAGCCTAGCTGGACAGTAAAATGCAGAATAAAACTACCCAGAGAAAGATGTACAAGGTTAAAAGGTAATATGAGAAAACAGAAAGTCGACCAAGCATAACCACAGGGATGAGGCTATTCAGATCACAAAGGCTTTCTAGAAGGAGTAAGGATTTAATTAAATAAAAGAGAGATAGGAATAAGTAGGAGAGGGAAGAGACAGCCTGGGGAAAAAAAGGAAAAACAAGCACAAAGGTGAGCAGAACAGTACCATGCAGGAAACAAAAAGCAATTACTGTTTGATATTAGGTGGTTGTATGAGGGTTTTCTAGAGAAATAAGAACAATGGGAGATATGTGTGTGTGTGTGTGTGTGTGTGTGTGTGTACATACATATTATAAATTATATATCCTATATATAATACAGTTTTATATATAATGATAAATATCTATAACCTATATATGTGTAATATATACACACACACAAAATGAGATTTATTATAAGGAATTGGCTCAAAAGCTTATGGAGGCTGAGAAGTCCCACAATCTGCAGTCTATAACCTGGAGACTTGGGAAAGCCAATGGTGTAAATCCTAGTCCGAGCCTGAAGGCCTGAGAACAGGAACACTGATGGTGTAAATTTCAGTTCAAGGGCAGGAGCAGACCAATGTCCCAGCTCAATCAGTCAGGCAGAGAGAATTCAACCTGTCTCCACTGTGTTCTATTCCAACCCTCTGAGGCTTAGATAATGCCCACCCACATTGGGGAGGGCCGTCGGCTTCACTCAGTCCACCAATTCAATTCCTAATCTCTTTCAGAGATACACTAATAGACATACCCAGAAAAAGTGTTTAACCGAGTATCTGGGCATCCCATGGCTCAGTCAAGTTGACACATAAAATTATAACCATCACAGTGCTATAATAAAGTGAGGGGAATGGGAGGTACAGTTTGTGCCTGTGGATCAAAGACTCCTACTGGGCCATGTATCATCTAGTTAGGTCTTATTCTCAAATTTACTTTCCAAGGTTGAAAGTGCATATACATATTTAAAATTTTCTGTTAGAGCAGAAAAGTAAAAAATGTAATTCCACTATAATTTTAAAATTGGCTCACTCTACCCATTCAGTTTACCTTTAAAAACAGCCTCTGTGGCATAGCGTCATGACTTTTTCCTGTACTGAATAGGCATGCATGTCCATACAGTGTTTTTGTTTGGTTTCCATTTTGACTTTTTTTAATGAAATGTGTTTTTTTGCCTTTCTCTTTTTAATTTCTGTTATAAAAGCTTTGAGGTTTGCATACATGTTTATACATCATTTTGATACCTTCAAAATATTGCATGAATTACTATGATTTATCAAATTATTGCTGTTGATGAACACTTTGAATGTTTTATATATTTTCTCCTAAAACCAGCTATGATAAACATATATGTATATATGTCATAATTATAGTCCTAAAAGTAGGATTGTCAGTTAAGGAGCATGTAAATTTTCAAATGTAATAACCACTCACAGAATAGTCCCTAAAAATAGTGTACCTATTACTACTTCTATCAATACAAAAAGAGGGTTTTGTTTTCCCACTTTCTTTCCTGAAATTGCCAGAATTTAGTGGTATTACTCTTTTTCATTTGTTCCAAAATGAGAAATGAAAAGTATTTTATTTTTACTTTTCTGATTGTTAATAACGTTGAACATTTTTTCAAATGCTTGTTGGTTTTTGCATGTCATTTCTTTTTTGCTAGATTATTCCTTTTGCTCCTGTTTCTATTAGCTTGTCATTATCACTCTTAATACCTCTTTTTTAAAATATCAATCATAGTACTTTGTATTTTGTGTAACTCTACCTCTAACCCATCAGGCTTTTCTATTCCAATCCATGCCCACATCTACATGTACACTGTCAGTTAAGTCGATGCACTGGCAAGCAAACACAATTTTGTCAGGTCTTAATATAAATCTTGGTAAGGCCCAAGGGTACGCTTTATAAGACAACATTTCTCTTGCCAGCCTGTGATTTCAAGGAGCAGCATTTACTTTGCAAAAACTGGGAGAAGTTAAATGGTTTTGTAAATATGCCTGTAAGCTGTCCACTGTTTGCTGTCTTCCTTTTTATCCCTAGGACTATTAATGTAAATAAGAATTTTATAAAACTTAGTTCCCTAGTGAAAGATATATACTGAAAAGGCTCAGAGTTTTTGAAATATTCTTTTATGGACATTCCTAGTTAAGATATTGGAATTCATGCCTATGTATTTGTTCCCATTACATTAAGCTATGCACCTTAATAACAAACACGTTGAATTTTTAGTTTCTGATGAAACTCTCCTTCCCTCAGGAAGGGAATTGGGAGCCTGTGTAAGTTTCATTGGCATTCCTGTGAGTCCTGCCCCTGGTTGTCCTTTTATATTTCTCCAAAGGCCTTCCCTCTCCTCTTACTCTGATTTATGTAGTCAGTGCTTTATTGTGATGTTCTCAACTTCTGAATCCAATTCCCCTTTAATTATTGTGAATAATGCTGTTACAAATATGTTTGAGTCTCTTCTTTCAATTCTGTGAGGTATGTATCCAGAAGTGGAATTGCTGGATCATATGGCAGTTTTAGTTTTAATGTTTTGAGGAACTGTATACTGTTTTCTATAGTGATTGCCCCATTTCACATACCTACCAACTTTCCACATCCTCACCATCACTTCTTTGGTTTGATTTGTATAGTAGTCATTCTGATGGAACATATACATTTAAATTCTATTTTAATACTCATTTCAAGGGGCACTATGTGGCTAACAAACTTGAATCACTATAACTTCCCATCATTTACTCAAGTAGAAATTAGATTGTGTTGGCTAGTCAATCCACACCTCCAAAATGGCTCACCCAATAGTGATTCTCAAAGATAGAAGAGACCAATAAACTAACAACTTATATCCAGCAACAGAGGCAAATCAGAATGGGGGGAGAGGGCCGTATAATTTAACAAACCAAAAACAAAACCCATGCCATTCTGACCCACACAATTGAAAAGTGTTGGTTCTCCTAAACTCTCTGGGAATACTTGTTTCTGACCCTTAGCAGATTCATCACAGTCTTAGAGCTGAAAAGAAATGTGAAGATCTCCCAGTTTCATCATTTTATTTAATTGATGAGGAAATTATACCTAAAAAGATTAGGTAATTTATTTAAAGCCACACTGCAAATTATTGTCAAGATTTATGACTACAACCTACATGTCTTTAACTCCTGGTCATTTGCTTTCTCTACCACAACTGTAGAATTTAAGTCTCTAATGTCTTCCCAAAGCTACTTAAAATTCACATCACAATTCGACTCATCCTCAAACTGTAGAAGGTACTAAGAATTACTACAAAGGCTGCACAAAATGCTTATTTCCAAATTCTGAACCCAGATATGAAGATTCACTGAGTCTAGGATGATATCACAAGAATTAAATTTTTAATAAGCAATTCAGGTGTTCCTGATGAAGATTCTTCACAGATTATCTTCTGAGATTACCTCTTCTGCATGTGATTTGAAACCCCTTGTTCTAGATCAATTATCTCCCAAGTGTGGGCTCGGGACCAGCATTGACACCACTTGGGAACTTATGAGAAATGCACATTCTTAGGCCCCACTCTAGAACTAGCTTGTCAAAGACTCTTCTGGTGAGGATGGAAATTCTATATTAACAAGATCTTCAGACAATTCTGATGCAGCTAAAGTTTAAGAACCAATGGCCCCAGCTATAGTTAAGTCCAAGCAAGCCACTCACATCATTCTGTTGTCGTTCAAGCAGAGGCTTTAGGTATCTGTGGGAAGAGCTCAAAAGATTTATCTCAGTGCTGCGGCCAAAGCAACGCTGTGAGCACACTCCAGCGAACAGGCTTCCTTGGCACACCAGGAAGTGGCAACACCCGCCTGAGAAATCTCCAGGAGCCACCTACTCTTAGTCCCAACCCTCACGCCATTGGATAACATAGCAAGCGTGTCCCTATTGCATTGGCTGCTTACCCCTTTATATACGGCTGTACTTCCTCAATAAAGTTAGATCTGTGTCTCTGAGCCTGGTCTCCGGAGTCATGCATGTAGGCACCCCAGCGCGTTGGGCTCTGTCATCCTCACCCCCGGAGGACCCCCTGTTCCATGTATCCAGAGCTCTGGGTACATCCTAATAATCTAAAATCTTTTTATCACTTTAACAGATGCTACCACGCTTCTTAATATATGAACATAATTTTCTTGAATGCTTTAACACAAAGGAACAAAGCCTTCGCTATCTTTGCTCCGTACATGCAATTAATCAGAAAGCAGAGGTGAAGTGAGGGCACATCAAGTGGCAAATGTTGCTTCTCTCTTGTGATGGCATTTTAATTTTTAGGAACTAGACAACACTTATCTACTTGCTGTACATCTCTACCTGGATGCCCTGCCAAGGCCCCTGCCAGCTTCATGTCTACAACTGAACTAATTATCTTCCTTTGCAAGTCGATGCTTATCTTTCTGTGTTCTTTATTTCTACTAAAAGCACCAATACCCTTCTGTCGTCCAGGCTGGAAATTGAGGAGTCTTTTTCATTGCTTTCATCTTTCTTACCAGAGTCAATTCATTGCTTTAGCTATCAATCCTGCCTCTGCAGCATCTCTCCCATTCATTCTCTTCTTTTCTTTTCTACTTCCAATTTAGTAATTCATGTCACTATTACTACTCTCCTGGACTATAGAAATAACTTAACTGATTGGCCTCCTCCCACATATTAATCTTCCCTCAGAATATTTCTGATAGTTATCCATCTTTGCTCCAAGATCTTTAAGTGCTCCACTTTATCTCAAGTGTAATTTGTTTATTCAGGCATTCAAAGGTCTCTACAGTTTGGTATTGTCCTTTCTTTTAATTTTCATTTATTTGTTCATTATTTGCATTCAAAAATTTTTACTGAACTCATATTCTGTGCTAGGCATTCACATAGGTGTCTTTTTCTTTTTACATTTCACGTACCTTATTTTCCAAGCCAACTAAGTGTTACTGACTTTCTCTTATATTTTCAATTTTCTTACATATCAGGTATTGTTCATTTCTTTTCTTCCATCATGAATCCACTCCTCCCACTGCAATTTTTTGTCCACTGGCTATTCATTTTCAAGGTCTATCTCAGTTGTTACTATGAAATCATTCCTGGTTCTCTTGCCTAAAATATTTTCTACCTCCATTAATAATAATTTATGAATAAGGTATTAATCTTGATCATTTATCCATGTGCAGATATTGATTCTTCTTTTCATGAATATGTTTTTATTGATTTTGGAGAGAGAAGAAGGGAGATGGGTAAAGAGATAGAAACATCAACGAGAGAGAAACATCTGATCGGCTGCTTCCTGCACAACCCCTACAGGGGATCAAGCCCAAAACCTGGGCATGTACCCTGATGAGGAATCAAACCAGTGACCTCTTAGTTCATGGGTTGATACTCAGCTACTGAGCTACATAGGCCAGGCTGTTTCTTCTTAATATCATAATTGTATCCAGCTATCCTGCTATATGGTATACTACTTAGGTCAGGATCCATGCCTGATTTATCAGTTTATCCCTATGTCTCTACAGCATCTTAATCTCTAGTGAATGAAATTAAGTAAGTTTTTAGCTTGAATCAATCTTTCTTTCCAAGTTGAATGACTAAAATCTTATTTGACAGCACTCAATCTCAGCTTAGTCATGAATTCAGACCCAAACTGGTCCTAGTAGAGAATTATTATTTTTTTGTATCCTATATAATAAAAGGGTAATATGCAAATTGACCCTAACAGCAGAACCATTGGGAATGACTGGTCACTATGACACACACTGACCACCAGGGGACAGATGCTCAATGCAGGAGCTGCCCCCTGGTGGTCAGTGCACTCCCACAGGGGGAGCTCTGCTCAGTCACAAGCCAGGCTGATGGGTGCCAGCACAGGAGTGGTGGTGGGAGCCTCTCCCGCCTCCTCAGCAGCGCTAAGGATGTCCAACTGCAGCTTAGGCCTGCTCCCTGCTGGCAAGTGGACACCACCCAAGGGCTCCTGGGCTGCCAGAGGGATGTCTGACTGCCAGCTTAGGCCCAATCCCCAGGGAGTGGGCCTAAGCCAGAAGGTGGACATCCCCTGAGGGATCCCAGACTGCGAGAGGGCACAGGCCGGGCTGAGGGACCATCCCCCCCACTCCGAGTGCACAAATTTTTGTGCACCGGGCCTCTAGTTTTATTATATTCTGAATGCCACAACTTATTCACTATCTCAAAAGTATGTCAGTAAAATACTTTGTATTATGAGTAGAATAGGTCTCAACACACTTCAAACTAATGACCTCAATCTCATTTTGTGTGTTTATTTAACAGAGACCTGTTACCTTGATTAGAGGAAGTTGACGTGCAATTGTGTGTATTTACATTGGTAAAATGATCAATTGTATGTTGTTGCTCTATACTTTTGTCTAGAAGGCTGGGAAGCAAGGAAGGAGGGACATAGCAGATCAATGCTCTGATCAAGCAAGTGGACACTCACCTCAGGTGCATAATAGAAGGGGGAGCCACAAACAATAGAAGGGGTTGCCACAAACATCAGTAACCATTATATATACATATGGCTCCATATGGCATTGGAAAAATCAGTCTTTATTTAAAATTTTATTAATCATGAACTTTTTATTTCAATTCTTTTAAATACTGCATTAAAATATTATTTACCTTGATTACTGAATTTTTTAAATTCCCTTCAATTTTTTGGCCAAATGCTTTATTCACCTCAATGTAGTCTAGGCCCTGGAAAGGAAACAGAAAACAAGATAGGAAAGAAAGAAGAAAGAAAAATAGGAGAGATGAAAGGCATGAAGCCAAATAGACACAGAGTCTGTTGAATATTCTTAATCTTTAAATTTGAAAGATTATATTAGGTTAAAAATATATTAAGATAAGCATATGAACAAATCTGCCAATATTGATGTTAATCAATGATATATGCTGTGTATACCATGTGTCTATTTTATATACAAATGTGATCATTGCCAGATTGTATAATTTGTACTGAATATTACAACATAAGGTGGTTAATGGAAGTTGATTCTGAATTCTTTTTATTTTTCAATAGTTAAACTTATTTCTTCCAGGTTAGAATTAGTTACAAATTTTAGTCAATGTTATTATATTCTGAATGGTACAATTTACCTGTTAATCTCTGACAATATCCAATCAATGTTTTATTACATATTTCTTTTTCTTTAAGAGTCCAAAATAGCACATTAGCTATAAGTTTAGAGAGTTATGAAATAGAGTTTGAAGCTAAGATTCCCCATTAATCAGCCCTGAGGCCTAGTCATAATCCTGAGAAATTACTAGGTAAATGTCCCTAAATATAGCATGTAAGTTGTATAAAATAAATATATAGAAAAAATAAAGAGAATTCAGGATTAGTATACTTCAATGAAAATATATATATTTTCACACACATACATACTGAGTGTCCAGATTATTATGACCACCTGACGTTTGTAGGCATATTAGCTTTAATTTTGTGCTGAAGTTGATAGAGGGCCAGACCATTATAAATAAGGAAGCAAGTTGTTTACCACGACAGTAGAAGTGATTTTTCTCTGAAAATATGGGTAAACAATGTGATTTAACAGCCTTTGAACATGGGATATATATTATTATTATAAGTGGCCAGATTATTATGACCACCTGACGTTTGTAGGCAAATTAGCCGTACACTGCATCATATGGGATATGGAAGTACGAAGGCCTGTTTGAACACCTTTGCTGTCTGCAGTTACCAAGATAAAACATCTCCAATTCGCACAGGAACACAAGGATTGGACAGTCGAGCATTGGAAAAAAGTCATGTGGTCCGATGAGTCACATTTCCAGTTGCATCATGCAGGTGGCAGAGTGAGAATTTGGTGGAAACAGCATGAAAACATGCACCCCACATGCATGAGTACAACCCTTCAAGCTGGTGGGGGCAGTGTTATGGTTTGGGGCATGTTTTCCTGGCATGATTTGGGCCCTTTAATTCATGAGGAACAACGTCTGAATAGCACAACATACCTAAGTATTGTTGCTGATCAAGTTCATCCTGTCATGTTGATGGCGTATCCCAATGGAGATGGCTTCTTCCAACAAGACAATGTGCCATGCCACGGTGCTCGTATTGTGCAGGAGTGGTTTTAAGAACATGAGGGAGACTTTGCCTTGCTTAGGTGGCCCCCACAATCACCAGATCTCAATCCAATTGAGCATTTGTGGGACGAAATTAAAAGAGCCATCGGGCAGCTGGTTCCACAACCATTAAATCTCACAGAACTGGACAGTGCTATTCATCAGGCATGGTGTCAGATTCCTCGCATCACCATTTAACATCTCATGGAGTCAATGCCAAGAAGAATCGCCGCAGTATTGAAGGCAAAAGGTGGCCCAACGAGGTACTGATGGGGGTGGTCATAATAATCTGGCCACTCATAAAAATATATATCTCACGTTCAAAGGCTGTTAAATTGCATTGTTTACCCATATCTTCAGGAAAAAATCACTTCTACTGCCATGGTAAACAACCTGCTTCCCTATTTATAATGGTCTGGCTCTTGAGCAACTTCAGCATGAAATTATAGCTAATTTGCATATATATATATATATATATATATATATATATATATATATATATATATATATATATATATATATTCTGGGCTTAATTTTTAAAAATTCTGTCAAAGATAATGGTTTTGTAGTGTGAAATATAAAATTTATTTTTAAAGAACATAGGATGCTGCCTGGGAAAGAGCAGATACTCCCTAATATTGCTCCCCCCTTCCCTGAAAATACTAGTAAGGCCCACCAGATGGATTTGTTTGCTGATTCTCACCTAGAATGTTAAGCTTGAATGCCCCATCTGCTCAGAAGCAGAGAAATGTGATGGAGTTTCTGCCACAACGTATATCACTATCAGAAATGTATTGCATTTAATACTTTTGTGTATTTAACTCTGTGTATAAAACATCTAGCCTACAGGAAACTTAGGAATTACAGTCAAGTGAAATACTACACTTGAGCTGTGAAGCAGAAGAAGCTTTTATTACCTTTTCAGCTCAAAATATCAACATCCTCCTTCACCATGTTAACACCATGAAGGATACACACATTTATGTGATTCTAGAAACAGAATGTCTTACTTATCATTTCTCCATCTGGGACTTTGCAGTAAAAAATTATAAGCAATTTTAGACAAATTCCTTTCTATATCAGGGGATCTAAATAAATTTGTGAATCTAGCTACTTTTGGAAATTAGTCCACATGTTGTACACAATAATATATGACCTGCAAGTCTTGTTTTTCAACCATGCACTCCTTGGAATGATCCATAATATTTTGTATATATTTGATTGCATATAATTTGAAAATCAGGAGCTGTGTCTTAGAATTGCTTTTTGTTTTGTTTTTGTCTATACCAACAAGCACTTTTAGGTTGGATTTGCTGTGAGAGTCACTGAATGAGCTAGTTAGCCAAAAATATTTACCACTGATATTCCTCTACTCATCATCTAGCTGTTTAATAAATATTTTTCAAGCTTATTATAACTAACACTCAACAGTAACTCTACCTTTTATCTTTTCTTTCTCAGGGAGTAGCAAATCTATTTCTTAAATTTCTTAGTCCAAAAGCCTTGAAATCTTTCTTAACTTCTCTCTTTCTCTCACAATCCCATTTCTGAGCAATTTGTAAATGCTATTGGTCTTTTTTATTTAACATATACATGTTCTCACCACCTCCACTGCTCTTACCCTAGTCCAAGCCACTAACATCCCTTCCCTGCACTCTTATGATAGCCTCCTACCTGGTCTCCCTCCTTCTCCACCATCGGCCATTGTCTCATGCCACAGATCATCTGGGTCTTCCCATCTCATCATCTTTTTTACTTGGTTCATCTGGTCTCTGTGCTGTTTCTTGAACAAGCCAAGCACACCTCCCTTCAAAGCCTTTACACTGACTCTATCCTCTTCCTGGAGTGTTCTGCCCCCAGAGGCTTCCATGGCTGGTTCCTCCACCTTCTTTTAATATTGGCTCAATGTCACCTGCCCACTGAGACCTTCCTTGACCACTCTATTGTTAAGTGCAATTCCCTCACACCTTAGCATTTCATATACTCCTCCCTGCTTTACTTTTTCCCCATGACTTATATAACTTTCTAACATATAATTGACTTGCATATTTTATGTATTCACTGTTTTCCTGTACTAAATGTAAGTTGTATCAGGGTATGAATTTTTGTCTTTTTTCCTCACTGATTTACTTCAAGAACCTAGAATAGTATTAGAATCATAGAAAGGTCTTCATTTATTTTTTAAATAAATATTTTTGGCCAAAAACCAAAACAAAGCAAAAAACCCTGAAATATTAAACAAAATTGAATTAGTTAAAAGCAAACAGCCTCTATGATTTTCTTTTATAGAATAAGTTATTTAGGTAAAACTTTCTAAGTATATCAAATTATTAATTATTAAATTTTAGAATTCATATTATACAGTCCTGGTAAAGTGACATTTATAATATATTTTTTTCCAGCCAATCTTCATTACTCAGTGAATTAGTTATACAGTTACTTTAAAAAATTACTTGAGACATTTGCTTGGGAATTTTATATAAAATTATCATTTTTATTTATTGTCTTAACCTATCATTCTTTGATGAATACATTTGCTAATTAAATAAGACTCTCCAAAAATATGAATAGCTTTAATATGTTTGATGGGAATTTTGCCTACCAATTTCTGTGTATCAAGAATATTGTGGTATAATTTATCAGGCTATCTTGTTTACTTCCAAATAGCTGAGGCAGTGGGATATAATTTCAGTCTATAAGCCCAGATGGTTGTGGGCAACAAAAAGTTTCAACCAAGAAAGAGAGGACAAAGAATCCAGGAATAGATACTAAAAAATATGTTATGATGAATGAAAATGGGATTATGTCTGGAGACCAGTATCAATAGGAAATTTTTAGTATATCACAGTACTTTAGGACACTTGGTTCTATGATTAGGCCTGCCTTCCATTTAAGATTTACAGGAAGGTAACTATAAAATGTGATTATAGGAAGCTTTTAAAAACATTTATTTACTAAATATAGAATCAAAAACATTAAAACTAAAAAGGCCCTTAGGAGTGATTTATTATAACCTCCCATGATATGTAGAAACCTTTTCTCCAGGTCTCACAAGCCCAGTCATTTCACTTTTGAATAATCCAGTTTTTAAGAGCCTTCCTTACACTATCTCAAAATCTGTCTCCCCATATCACCCATCTACTGCTTGGTTGTCCTCTAAATAAGCATAAACCCTTTGAATATTTAACATTAAAATTCTTACTCTCTAAGTGAAACATCTCTTTGTTTCTCAGATGCAATGCTTTTCTGAAAATTTAATTTCTTCTGAATTAACTGTTTTGTCAATGTCTTTCCTAAGTTAGCTCCCAAAGCTGAACACAACACTTTCAGGACATTGGTCTGATTGATTCAGACATGCATTGCTGTACCTTGAAAGCCACACTACAAATGTGACATCTATTGAGGTTGAATATACTCAAGTGCTTAGATCTTCTTTAACAGGACTGCTTTTTCAGCCAGTTTCTCCTAACCAAAAATATATACATTTATACCTTTCAAATTGTTCCTTCATTTTTCATTCTCTCCACTTTTAAGTCAACTGCAGATTTATGAAGTATAGTTACCACGTATGTATTAAAGCCATTAACAAAAAATTGAATTTGGGTTAAATACAGAAACCTATAAGAAATTAAGGTTAACATGAATGCAACACATAACACATTTTCATACAATGCTTAATTTGTTTTAAAACCTCTTCTATCTTATTATCTAAAAAATATTTTCTTACTGAAAAAAATAATTAAGAGCACTATGTTGAATTTATATATATTTATATTATATGTTACTATTCATATTGAAATGCTACTATATTCTTCATCACTTCCAATCTTGTAACCCTAGCACCAAGGAAATGATGTTAATTTGTCATGACTTGTTCTTAGTGGACGCATGATGTTTCTTGTTTCTTATAATTACTCTTATCTTATCAAAGAATCTAGAAGTGACATATTTTTTCAAGGATGGACACTAAATATTTCCCAGGAGTAATATTTCCCCTTTGGGGGAAACAAACAAACACATTTACTCAATTTTCTGCAAAAATTATTGTTCAGTCTTTTGGCTCTACCACATTCTTGATTTCTCAAAGTTTTCCAACATGACTTTCTGGATCACATTTGCAATTTGTTCAATATTTAGGGATCTCAAGATTTTGCTGATTGATTAGATACCACTAACAATAAAAAGTATTGAATATATTCCCCTAATATATTTATCTTCCCTTTATTTATAACTAGAGGCCCAGTGCACAGATTCGTGCAGTGGGGACGGAGAGGGAGTGTGGGAGCATGGTTGCCAGCCCCAAGGAGGGAACTGGCCCTTGGACCCCCTGAGAAAGAGGCTGTGTCCGCCACCACCCACCCCTGGTTCCCCATCCCAGCCCGGGGCCCAAAGGCCCCAGCGGGGTTGGAAGAGGAGGCGATGGTCACTGGGCCGGGTGTGGAAGCAACAGAGGCCTCCATCAGCGCCCCGCTACTGCGCAGTTTCCCACCTCCCCCACTTCTCCTTCCCTCGCCACCACACTGCCACTGCAGAGGATGGGAAGCCCCTGGGGAAGGGAGAGGATGGGAGCGAGAAAAACCCTTATGTCAAGGTCTGACTTTCAATAGATCACACCGAGGGAGCTGCTCTGCTACCTGCAAAACCCCAATCCAGAAGCAGGTCTCTACAAATGGTTTAGCACCAGAGGCCAAGGGGGCCGGCCAGCCAGGGGTAGGGGTTGAGGGTGGTTGGCTATGGGATCACACTGACCACCAGGGGGCAGCTCCTTCATTGAGCATCTGCCCCCTGGTGGTCAGTGCGCATCATAGCAACTGGTCAACCAGTCCTTCCAGTCGTTCCGGTCATTCGGTCGTAACAGTCACTTAGGTATTATATACCTAGTCTAAAGGTAACAGAAGCAACATTTTTAAAGAATCTTATATTTTACTATATCCATTGTAAAAATTTTTCTCACTCATTAAAAATAGGTTAATACTTTTAAATGAAAGCAAAGTAATTTTACATGTTTCATTATTTTTTAAATTTTTCTTTCTTTCATTTTAAAGACTGGCCAGTGCCTGAGGGATATGAGTGTAGGTATAACTGTATAAAGAAGGTGAAAGGATTAGCTGGAGGACATATATCACACTCCATGGACATGAACAATAGTGGAGTGAAGACCAAGGGAGGAAGAGGTGGGGGTGAGTGGAGGTGGGCAAAGGGGAGAGAAATGGGAGACACCTGCAATAATGTCAACATTAAAACTTTCAATAAATAATAATTTTTTATTTTTCAACTATAATTCACATATAATATTATGTTAGTTTCAAGTGTGTAACCCAGTGATTGGATATTATATAACTTACTAAATTATACCCCAATAAATCTAGTACCCATTTGACAGTATATATAGTTACTACAATATTATTGACTATATTTTTAAAATATATTATTTCTGCAAGGTTTCTGTTATTTCTATTTGACAGAGTAGTAATGTTTTATTTAATTTATATCTTTATTTGGTGCTTATTTATTTCTATTATGTACCTTGAAATAGCAGGTGTTTGAAGAATATCAAGATGAGTAAGATAGATTCTACTTTCAAGGAAAATTACCTTCTAATAAGGCAAATCATGTAAAGAAATACCTATGCTGCACTTGGGAAAGTGATAATTACTATCAAAGAAAGGCACAGAGTAAGTTCTCTGAATTGACAAAAGAAAATATAATTTGCTTTAATTTTAATATTTTCTGAATTTAAACTAGTATAACATCTTTCTTCATTATTCACTTGATTCCTATGAAATAAAACTGGCTAACAGGCAAATCAAGATCTCATTCACACATTATATTTGAATGGAAATAGAGAAAGATATCTGGAGAGGGGATGCCTCCTTTTATTAGTCCATCTTGTTTCTGCATTAATCTTGAAGTGTGTTTAAAAAAATTGATCTTTATCTTTTATTGACTAAGCACAATGTTGAATACACCCATAAAAATTATCTCTTAATACTAAATATTGCCTCCAGTGTGGCTCAGAGGTTGAACATGGACCTATGAAACAGGGAGGAGGTCACAGTCTGATTCCTAGTCAGGGAACATGCCCACGTTTTGGGCTCGATCAGCAGGTGCATGCAGGAGGCAGCCAATCAGTGATTTTCTCTCATCATCTTGTCTCAATCTCTCTCCCTCTCCCTTCTTTGAAATCAATAAAAATATATTATTAAAAAAAAAACCTAAGTATTACCCCCTGATTGTAACCACTGGTTTATAAAAATTACATATTCATTTTCTCCTTTTATTACATACTAGAGGCCTGGTGCATAAAAATTCATGCACTGAAGGGGGGGTCCCGCAGCCCAGCCTGCCCCCTATCACAGCCCAGGAGCCCTCAGGGGTGGGAGGCAACCTGGCAATCAGGAGAAGGTGACATCCCCATCACAACTCTGCTGCTGCCACTGCTGGCAGCACAAGCCTCGGCCGGCCCTGCTTGCCTGAGCCTCACAGTCAGTGGGGGTTGCAGGAGGACCCAAGGCCTCTGGTGAGGCTGAGGGGACCTGCACGGAGCAGCTGGGTGCCACCATCTTCTGAGGGTGTGATGGTCAATTTGTATATTACCTCATTATTATGTAGGATATTTATTTTATTTCATTTTTACCTCCATAACAAAGTTAATAAATAAATTTTCATATATCAGTAATTTCTAGATAAGATTATTGAAGGTTTTCTATTTTAAAACATTTCTGTAACATGAAACTGATTAAGTATTTTTAATAAAAATTCAAGTTCATTACCTAGACTCTATTTCTCAAAGTTTTTATTCATTATTGTTAAATTACATCCAGATTCTGGTTTCTAAATACTTTTATCCAATAAAGGAATCAGGGACCCTTGGAGAAATGACTGTTTTTAAGGCTGAAGCAGGGAACAGCTTTGTCATGCTTTTTCCTGGGGATTTTCTCTACTTCCCAAATCTCTCTTTTCATTCCTGCTAGCATATTTTTTTTAATTTTCACAGCTTTTGGTGTTTTGTTGTTGTTGTTGTTCTCTGAATGTTGCATTTTCTACAGACTCCAATATTTCATTACTGCAATGTCTCTTAACTCTAAATCTAAAAGAATAATTCTGTTGTCACTGTATTTTTGACTTGCCTTTAACATATTTCTCTCCTTGCATATATTGTTTCTTTTAGTTGATTTTTATTTTTATTGTTTCAGTCACTTTCAACCTTAGAGACTTTCTTTTGATATCTGGTCAGGTTTGAATAGTGGCTCATCATTAAAAGCTAAGAACTGGGAAGCTCATTAGAAGCTCTGAGAATCAGCCAGGCATAAGGAGAGAGAGAAAAGGCGGAAAGAAAACCAGGTGTGAAAGACCTACTAGTAAAGCAGTATTTAACGTGACCCATTGGAAAAATGGGGTGAAAATGGGTTAGAAGGGAAGAGACACAATATATTCATTTTACCTTCCTGAAATAAAGCCTTTGGCTTAAATGGGAAGCTCAAGCCAGAGGAAACCATAATTTACACCTAGAAAATGGAAGGTATCCTCTTAGTCCAGGCAGAAGTCTGGCTGAAGCTGTCTCCTGCAAGCAGTGTGGGTCAGTGGCTGAACGTTGACCTATGAAGCAGGGGGTCACGGTTTTATTCCCAGTCTGGACACATGCCTGGGTTGCAGGCTCAATCCCCAGTGTGGGGCATGCAGGAGTCAGTCAGTCAATGATTCTCTCTCATCATTATAATTCTGTCTCTCCCACTCCCTTTCTTCCTGAAATCAATAAAAATATATTTTAAAAAAAGAAAACAGCAATAGCCATCCTCTCTCTTCAGCATCTTTTATGAATGCTATTTTTACTAGTCACTTATAGCTTTGTCTTTCCCTGAACCACAGAATTTTCAGTTTGTTAAATATCAATTTCTGAATTTCATTGGTAAGGAAGGTGAGGCCCTGAGCCATAAACTTATTAGCATTTTTATCACTAAAAATTTTATTGGCATTTAAAATTACATTAGAAGAGTATAAACATGCTGTTCCTGACATCATTTAAAGTTCCCCAAACCCCAGTGAAAAGGATCACAACAGCTCGGCAGAGAAAAGGGATGTGTTTACCTAACTCGAGGAAATGTCATTGAGAGGCACCACAGAGGAAAGTTAGCAAAATGAAAGCATATTAGATTTTAAAAGGCAGAAGGAAGACAATGAAATCCCAGAGACACCTCCCCAGAAGGCATTTGGTCATGGAGACAGTAAATCCCCCGGTGTCAGTGTGCCTTTTGTTCAAAGCATCCAGACAATTGTCTTGAGAGCTATGGAATTATAAAAGTTAACAATATGCCTGTAATGGTTCCCAGAAACTCCATAAAACAGCTCTTAAATTGTAAGGACCTGGTGCTTTTAGGATACGAGTGTATTTCTCTGTTTATGGAGAGAGTGACAGTTCAGTGACTCCTGGGTTTTTTATCTCTCCAGATACAAGCTATGGCTCCATTTCTCAGGGCGAGAAGAAAAATAAAACCCAAGTGGGGGAATAAGCATTATCTCTGGGTGACAGTTCCACTGTCTTCTAAAAACCTTTCCAAAGCATATCTGATATTTTCTCAAACATTTTGTAATCATGTACAGACTTCATGGCATTTACACCAGGTCTTGCTGGAGCAACCTTATGAGTTATGTCTCTCATTTTTCTAAAGCCACAGTCAGGAGAATTTCCATGTCATGCTGTTTGGGAGTTGTTATAACAGTATGACACTTGGTCTTAAAAAACAAAAGATAAGGCTTTTAAATGTTAACTAGTTGTTCATTTCATGATACCAATAATGCTGAGTCATAAAATAAAATAACATGACTCAACGTTGTCCTTAACTTCTCATTGCAAAAGCAGTGTGTCCAATTCGAATGTGAGACTTTAAAGCAGCGGTTCTCAACCTGTGGGTCACGACTCCTTTGGCGGTCGAGCGACCC
This sequence comes from Myotis daubentonii, assembly GCF_963259705.1. Taxonomy (NCBI): domain Eukaryota; kingdom Metazoa; phylum Chordata; class Mammalia; order Chiroptera; family Vespertilionidae; genus Myotis; species Myotis daubentonii. Next base: position 170,105,817 of record NC_081840.1, on the reverse strand, counting down.
TTTCACAGGGGTCGCCTAAGACAATCCTGCATATCAGATATTTACATTATGATTCATAACAGTAGCAACATTACAGTTATGAAGTAGCAATGAAGATAATTTTATGGTTGGGTCACAACATGAGGAACTGTATTTAAAGGGCCAGAAGGTTGAGAACCACTGCTTTAAAGGATCATTTCATGTGAACTTCCTGGGAATGTTATGTTTTCCTAAATTGAGCCAGTGGAAAACCTCTGATTGTACCCCAGCTTTCTGATCAGGCTCAGATGTTTCCTCTACCCTGTCCAATCTGAGTCACTACTTCTCCCTTTGACCTTCTTTACTTTCCTTCAATCCATTTACTATTATGAACGTTGTGTTTATGTTATGTCTCCGCTCACTAGTCGGGGTGGGGGCTTCAGGCTCCCTGTGTGTCTCCTCTGTTGTATTCATTGCTGTGTCTCTGGAAGCTAGGATAATGTCTAGCCGTGCTCCATAAATATTCGAGTAAAATATTGTACCATCCTGGATTCAGACTTTGATGACTCACCGGTACTGAGCCCCAGCAAAGAGCCTTTTCTCCTGTTCCAGTAATTCTTCTCTTAGATTCTGCTGGGAGACAGAACAAATGTGGACGAAATTACTGGAGCCAGCAATAACTCCAGCAAACAGTCACCCGTGCTGATGGTGTTGATAAAATATATAGGCTTTGTTGCCAGGATTAAACCACAAATTTGCAATGTACCCATAGAGGAGAATAAGAAAGATCGCTCCCATTGTTTCCGCCTTTTCCCACTGGAAATTAAAAGAAAAGAAAGGAGCCAGGAATGGGTGAAATTATGAAGTCAATAAGATAAGGGGAGCCATGATTTCCTTGGGCTTTACTTTCTCCAATGGAAGGTGCTGAAAGAAGTGTAAAGGTTGAAAGCATTGCCCACCAGGAGGAAGTGAAGGAGGAGCTCAGGGCATCCTAAGCCTTTACCTTTTTTTTTTTCTTTTTCTTTTTTTATTGATTTCAGAGAGGAAGAGAGAGCTAGAAGCATCAATGATGAGAGAGAATCATTGATTGGCTGCCTCCTGCAGGATTGCCCCCTACTGGAAATCTAGTCCCACCCTACTGGGGATTTAGCCTGCAACCCAGGTATGTGCCCTTAACTGGAATCAAACCTGGGACCCTTCAGTTCACAGGCCGAGGCTCCATCCACTGAGCCAAACCAGCTAGGGCAGGCCTCTACCTTCTTATCCAAAGTAGTAGAAAAACAGAAAGATCTACCCTCCTCCACTACTGTTCTGTCCTGACCAGTCTCTCCAAAATCCTTTTCTGCTCCCCATCTTCTCCTTTCCTACTCCCAGGAGTCTTAGCCACTTGTTTCCTGATGACACACTTCATGGCTGCAGATTCTTAGAGGTCCTCACCGTCATCACTCAGATTCCAAACCAAGCCTTCGGAGGTGTCACAGGCCCCTTTCCACAACTTACGTCAAGCCTTGATATTGGGCATTTGCCAAAACTTCATAACAGGCCCCTGACTCGCCCTTCCCCATGATCCTTTCTGGAAACTGAACAGAAGAAATACGATTTTAATGAAATGAAAAACACACTACTTTTGCTACCAACGTTTCCTAAAGCTCAATTTCTATTTGGATGGTATAATCTGTGATTGTAAGCTTTTTAGCTCTCAGGTATTTGGGAGGCAAAGTAATATCTGAAGCCTTTGGTTATAAGAAGAGAGGAAGGAGAGAAGGAAAGATAATCTTAAGACTCTATTGCTAAGCTTAATAAAGGCATTTTTTTAAAACTGGCATTTATTTAAAATACATTTTTTTCTGAGATGCCAACAAAGGCAAAGCTATAGAAAGTTGGTAAACACTGGAGGTATTTTTCAGTTATTTCTGACTGATTATTATGCATTAACACATTATACACAAAGCCCTGAAGAAACAAGAAGGAAAAAAATATATTATCCTAGGTACTGGTATAATCTAAGTTGTCAGCATGAGTGAGTGAAAATAAAATTGCTGAAAATATTTGTTCAGTTTCAGCTAGTTGACAATAAAATAGAATGTATTAAAGTCTCAGTAAACAGTAACTTCAGCTTGTGAGTATATCACATGGACTGGGAATAAGAGCGAGAGAGAGTGAAGAAGCAGTCCCTCCATCACAGGGAGCCTAGAAACTAGCAGTTGGACTGACTTGGCTATTGGGTGACCCTGAAACAGACATGGTTTTAGCACTAGGAGGACATGTTATGTAGATTCTATAACAAATGCCAAACCACAGAAACACAGCCAACATAAGAATATAAGCTTGCCTCTTAAATTCTTTAGCAATTATCAGTAGTACTTTTATCTACTGAATTCTACATGTCTAGACTCTGGCTTATTTTTATGCAACCTCTGTATTACACCAAATACTGTTATGTTTTCTTGCCAGTCACATTTCAGGCGAAAGTACACCAAATTAGATATAGATTGCCTGAGTTCTAAGACCATTCTCCTTTGTGATTTGCTTTGTAACCATTGGAAATATAGTATTTGTGATTTTATTTTCTCATCAGTCCAATCACACTAATTATATTTGTTCTCAAATATTGTGTGATGAATGGAAGAGATGAGCTCTTTCAGAAATCATTTGTGAAAACTTGAGATATTATTAGCTTTTAAAATAAACATAAATAAAACCAAGTATGGGAAGTGGTCTATATTTTTTATGAATTATAGTTCACCATAAATTATACATCTTGGTGATAACAATTACCTACTATTTAGCAGGTATGCTGTGCCTTGCATATCACATATATTCTCAAATTTAGTCCTGAACCTTAACTTCATCTTACAAATTAAGAATGACAGGCCCAGGAGGTTAAGTGAGTGGCAGACCTGACAAACTCATGGCTGGATGACCCCCCAAACATCTATTCTAATAATACCCCTTGAAGGCTCAGACTGCCAGATTTTTAAAACTGCTCAGTTTTACATCTAAGTTGGTGAACTTCAATCTTATGATGCTACTCATGAAACTACACTCCCTAGGAGACTTAGTTACTTCTTGATAACTATTAACATCCTTCCATCCATTCATTCACTCTGCATATTCAGGCTGAGTCAGGCACTGAGATAGACTAGGTCTCTGTTTTTATGAAACCTAAGTTCAAGTGCAGAGGCAGACAAAAATAAAGAACTACATAAATGAAAATGGCCAACTGCAATTTATGCTCTGAAAGAAGGCAATAAAAATTTTAAACTTACTATGGGAACAGTCCATTTAGATTTATGACCAGGGAAAGGGTTGCTGAGTATGTGACATTTTACAGCTGAATTGCAAAGGTCAGGAATGAGCAGCCACAGGAAGAACTGTGAGAGACTAGCACATTCAAGGCCAAGAAATTCAGAAGAATTTGTTTTACATGAGAAATAGGAGGGAGGTCAATGTGACTGTGATGTAAGTGATGGCCGAATGGTATACAATGAAGTTGGAGAGGCAAGCAGGGGGCAGGTCATGGTAAGGAGGGCATTTGAATCCAATTCAAAGAAAATGAAAGGGTTTCCTAATGGTGAGCTGGAAGAGGTTCCTCGCAGTTCGTGGAAACCAATTTTGCACATTGCTTCCCAGCTCCTGGTTCACTGTTGTTATGTTACATTGGCATTATCAACTAAAACACATTTTCATATAATCCTTAGTATTTGAGGTTGTGTGTTTGAAGCATGGTCAATGTATTTCATATGTCACACTTCATGTGCTAAAGAAGAGAAATGTTCACAATTCAAATTCAAGATACCAGAGTTTTGAAAATCAGTGTCCAGTGCCCATTGGTCAGACTTGAGGATGAGTACATCCAGAGATAGGGATTTTTATGTGTGCTCCACATAATTTTTATTTTTATGAAGAAGTGTTTTATCACACAGGATTGTATAAGTTGTTGTATAGGTGAGAGAGGTTTTCTGCCAAACAAACTAACTTGGGAAACCAAAATGTGTGAGCCTGTCATTGGAACTCTGAATAATTTTATTTTGTTATTTCTTCTGGAAGAAAATTAATGGTGTTCAATGTGGTAGAATGGTCAGAGGTTTTAAGTCAGGCTGACCTGTGGTCAAATTACATGTTTGCCTTTACTTGTCCTGCAACCCACCTGAAGAAATTATTCTAATTTCCTTGAACGTTATGCATGAAATCAGAAAACACCTACCTCTCATAGACTGTTGTGAGGATGCAATTAGGAAATGTCTCCCCTGTTAATTCCCTTTCTTCACTCATCCTTTATCTCCCTGGCTCTTTCTATGGTTTTTAAACCTAAAAATATTTCTGTACATTTTATGAAAACAAGATACAAATACACCTGTGATGACAGTACTTTCGAAAACTGGTTAGATGGAAGGTTAAGACTATGAAAGTAGATGTTCTTAGAGTGGAATTTCAAAGACCTCCTGCTAATACTAAACTGATGCTTGGATTTTAGATATCACTACTTAAAAGATTGCCCAGGACCCTTGATCAGCAATATTTATGGGAAAGTTCATCCTTATAAGGTGTTGAAAAATATGCTTCCTTATAAATTGTCTTCTTTTTTTCTGCCATTTGGGGCATTCAGGCATTTAAAGATTACTAGATGCCCACTTTAAGACTTTTTACCAACAAACCCCTTGTAAAATGACATAAGGAACTTTCTTTATTTGGGGAACTCTTTAATAGATACGCTCCAATATGTCAAATAAATATTTTATTATTATGAGCATTTAATGAATACTAATTATAAGCCATGCACTGACTTAGATATTTGAGGTACATGTACTTTGTACTATTTTATATAAATTGTATATTTAGTCATCTAAAAAAATGTCAGCTAGCACCTACTTAACCACAACTCCAGTGCCAGAGCCAGACTTCCTGGATTTGAATACAGACTCTGCTTTTTACTAGTTCTGTGACTTGAGGGAAAATAACTTAGCTTCTCAATATCCCAGTTTCTCCAATTGCAAATGGGACTTTAACATTTGCCTTGAATATCAAGCTATTTATGTGAAACACTCAATAGTTCCTGGTGCACAGGAATTATCACAGGAGTATTAGTAGTTACTATTATTAGTACTATGAATGCCAGGGACCCTCATGGAGGAAATGGACAACTGAGAAAGAAATAAAATAATTTAACATTGAGATAAATGCTATCAAAAATTAGTGTACAAGGGTACATGGAGTACTGGTTGTAGAAGTTTTCGGGAGATGGAAGTTAGATATGCAGGTATAACAAGGTTCCTTTGGAGAGGTGAGATTTAAATAAACCTGAATGAAATAAGGGAGTGAGCCAAGTGAGTACCTAGTGCAGTGGTCCTTAATCTGTGGGTCACGACCCCTTTGGGGGTTGAACGACCCTTTCACAGGGGTTGCCTAAGACCATCGGAAAACACATATATAATTACATATTGTTTTTGTGATTAATCACTATGCTTTAATCATGTTCAATTTGTAACAATGAAATTGGGGGTCACCACAACATGAGGAACTGTATTAAAGGGCCGCGGCATTAGGAAGGTTGAGAACCACTGACCTAGTGAGACAGTGAGCCAGGAAGAGGGATGGTGAGCAGAAAAGGCCCTGTAGTGGTATGAGCTTGGAAGATTTAGGAAGATTTGGGGAGAACAATCTGTCCAGTGCAGCTGGAAAAGGCTGAGGAAGGTTGATAGAGGAGTCAGAGTTAGGCAGGCTTGACATACGGCTTTGTAGACAATGGCAAGAGAGGTAAAACGCCTTGCATCAGGTGATAGAGCTAATTGCAGTGTTCTCTGACTCTAGACCCCATAACTCTTCATCACTATGCTGCCCTTGTTATGAACACCACATCTTACTCATTTAAAATTCCATCCACTATTTTGGAAGTCACAACACACTGATGTTTATATTGAGCTCCTCCTCGTCAACTGAAACATTTAGGAGTGTTTATTATGGAAATTCTTGTTAATTTGGTTCTAGGCACTCCTGTGGTTTATTTATAGCTGATATTTTAAGAGGTTTACATTTATTCTTGTGATTTTTTAAGAGAAAATTCTGAGAGCTTTACTTGATGTGAATATTTTATTGAATGGGAAACAAGCTGTTTGCAAAGAGAGAGACTTCAAACCCAAAACTGGTGGGAAACCAGAGCATAACCTTCCAGGATAGTTTATAAAATGGAAATGAAGACAATGTTTAATCTTTACAAGGATTAGTTCTTATGATGGGGGTGACCAGACAGCAGGGTTACTAGAAATTTAAGATGACTTAAATTTCATTTGTGATTATCAGAGGCATTTGCAAGAAGTATCTAAGTTAACTTATAGGTGTAATAAGTTTTGCTTATGTGATTTAACTGATTTTGTCTCTTAGGGGAGGTTTTCAAGCCTGGTCGCCATTTCATTTTATTTTAACACTAGAGGCCCGGTGCACAAAAATTTGTGCACTTGGGGGGGGTCCCTCAGCCCAGCCTGTGCCCTCTCGCAGTCTGGGACCCCTCAGGGGATGTCCACCTGCTGGCTTAGGCCCACTCCCGGGGGGATTGGGCCTAAGCTGGCAGTCAGACATCCCTCTGGCAGCCCGGGAGCCCTCGGGGGATGTCCACTTGCCAGAGGGGAGCAGGCCTATGCTGCAGTTGGACATCCTTAGCGCTGCTGAGGAGGCAGGAGAGGCTCCCGCCACCACCGCTTTGCTGGCAGCCATCAGCCTGGCTTGTGGCTGAGCAGAGCTCCTCCCATGTGGGAGCACACTGACCACCAGGGGGAAGCTCCTGCATTGAACATCTTCCCCCTGGTGGTCAGTGTGTGTCATAGTGACCAGTCATTCCCAGTCATTCTGCTGTTAGGGTCAATTTGCATATTGCCCTTTTATTATATAGGATAGAGGCCTGGTGCACGGGTCGGGGCCGGCTTGTTTGCCCTGAAGGGTGTCCCAGATCAGGGTGGGGGTCCCGCTGGTGTGCCTGGCCAGCCTGGGTGAGGGGCTGAGGGCCGTTTTCAGGCTGGCCACACCCCCTGGAAACCCAAGCTCCCAGCCTCGCCTTTTTTTCTTTTTCTTTTTTTTCTGGGATTTATTTATCTTCTATAATTGAAACTTTGTAGCCTTGAGCTACAAAGGGGCTAGCCAGGACAGGCGGGAAGCTTGGCTTCCTCCATCGCCAGGGGCAACCCAAACCTCCTGCTCACTCCAGCTCCATGGCCACCACCATCTTAGTTGGGTTAATTTGCATACTTGCTCCTGATTTGGCTTGTGGGCGTGGCTTGAGCATAGCGGAGGGATGGTTAATTTGCATGTATCTCTTTTATTATATAGGATAGTTCATCTTGTTTTTTTTCAGTCTTCTAATTTGACTATTCCTGTCAGCTATGTGTGTTCTAATAAATTTGTCTTCTACATCTTCATGCAAAATTCTAACAAAAATGGTGGTCTAAAAATGAGATCATAAAGTACAGCATAGGGAATATATTCAATAATATTGCAATAACTGTATATGGGGTATTAGGTTTATCAGGGGATCATTTCATAAATTATGTAAATGTCTAACCACTGGGCTATACAACTGAAACCGATATAATATTAAATGGCAACTGTAATTAAATTTTTCAAAATTTTTAAAAAAGAATAGGGTTTTATTTTCCATTGCTCCCTCTGTATTGTGATCTGTTTAAGAGCTTAGTGCCACCTAAGTCTATTGAGACCCATGTTAAATAAACAAAACTAAATTTTTAAATATATACATTTTTTTGCCTGGCCAGTGTTGCTCAATGGTTGACCAATAACCTATGAACCAGGAGGTCACAGTTCAATTCCCATCAGGGCATATGTAGGGCTTGGTCCCCAGGAGGAGGCATGCAGGAGGCAGCTGATCATTGATGTTTCTCTCTCTCCCTCTCCCTTCCTCTTTGAAATCAATAAAAAATATGTTTTAAAAAATAAATAAATATATTAAAATGTTAAAAAAATTTTATTGATTTTTTGAGAGAAAGAGGGAGAGAGAGGACATTGATGTGAGTGAAACAGCGATCAGCACATGACCGAAATCTAACTGACAACCTTTTGGTGCATAGGATGACCCCCAAACAACTGAGCCACAATGGCCAGGGCTAAATATACACATTTTTTTGACTGGAGACTTACTGATGCAATATCAATACACATAACCTGATAACAAAATCATCAGAGTATATAAAAAAAATTAAAAGCAGAAAAGAGGAAAGAGTAGTTTGTACTGACTGATTCAAATACTTGCAGGCTGTCATGAGTCCATTAAATTATCTTTGAAGTAGACTGGCCCTAGTTATTATAATCCTTTCATTAAAAATCTCATTCACAAGTGTTTTAAGGAAGATGTGTCTAAGGATCAACAACATTCTCATAAACTCCTAGCTTAGTACGTTTATTTTTCTTAAAAGGAAATTATTTTACATGACATGTTTATCAAACAAACATTTACTAGTATTTACTACATAATTTCTAAGATGTTAAAATTCTTAATCATCTGTCCTACATTTTTACTCAACTATACGTTGTAGTCATTATCTGTTTAAAAATGAGCCAGCATTTTTCTTTCTAACATTTTATGGAACCAATACTAATCCATGTAAATTCCTGAAAAATTAGTGGCAATGATTTTATGACTTTATAGATTGGATATAATGTGTTTGGATCTAAGACATGAACTCTATTACAATAGTATGGTTTAGTCTTACAGTCTTTCAATCTGTTTTAAACTAAAAAATTGTCTTTTACTCATTTTGTTCTGTCATTCCTATGTTGAATTATTTCTATTAATGAAGAATGTAAAAGCAAAAAAGAAAGAAACTGGAAATCTACTTAGTTCCTTTTTTTATTCATCATGACATCATCTGCCAAATACTGAGCCTAGTCCTTCTTTGTTCTCTTTGCTGAAAATTTGATTATCAAAGTCTTTTTTCCCCCTCCATTTATCACAATCTCATTCCATTTGGCTTTTAGCCCACTTGACACTATTCTTACAAGTTCAAATCTTTCTGTTCTCTCTTGATTAAATGTCCTTATATATTTTTTTCTATAAATATATTTTAAATATAGACTTATCAGAGATTATTCTACAGTTATATTGTTTTCTTTGGGTATTTTTCCCATTTTTTACTTTAATGAGAATTTTTCTGTTTATTGTAAGAATAAATGTTCAGAATTTATTATTCCTCTTGAGCAACCTTCTTTTATATAGTTATTGGCCTTATATTAATGTTTAAGTTATCTCTGAGCATTTGAAAATGTGCTGAAATTTTCAGTGCTTATGGAGTAAATTATATGATGTTTGGGATTTACTTCAAAATACTCTGGGACCCGGGAAAGAGGTTCAGATGGTAGAATAAAATAAGACTGGACACTTGTTCACAATTGTTGAAGGTGAGTAATGAGTAAATACTGGCTCATTACACTATTTTCTCTTTAATGAAAAATTAAAAGCAAACCAAAGAGTTTAAATTAATACCAGCTTTCTAGAGAGTACCAGCGGCAGCCCTAATAATGCATACATTTTAACCACAAATTTTGCCCGGCTGGTGTGGCTCAGTTAGTTGATAGTTGTCCCATGCAGCAGGAAGTCAGAGCATATGCCCAGGTTGTGGCCCCAGTAGGGGGGGAGGGTGCAAGAGACAGCTGACTGATGTTTCCCCCTCTGCCTCTCCCTTCCTCTCTCTGAAATCAATAAAAATATATATTTTTAAAAACACACAAATTTCTTGTCTAGAAATCATTGACACAAGTCAAATTTTATATGGTGTTTATCATATTGTTTTTATAGTATTGAAAAATGCAAATAATTTAAATGTCTAATTTTAAGAGACTAATTAAATAAAAACTTGGTGTTCATGCTGAAATATATTGAATCATTATGAACGTCATTAAGAAAGTCATCAAAATTGATGGACTTAGGTTAAATGTGTGTAAATTTTAAAATCTATATTAGATTTTATATGTAATTCAAATATGTATTCTGTACCATAAACTCACCTGTTTCTTAGCTTTCTAAATGCAGTAATGTATATCTTATCGACATACACTGTTAATCCCCTTCTTTTAAACCTGTTTCATTCTTTGGAACATATTGCATCATTCCATTTTCTCATTTTGGTCCTAAATTGTGACTAATCACTTTTATAAAAATAAACATTCAGTAATAAAGAGAAAGTGAACAAGCTTATCTCTCTAAATACCATGTAGACATGTCCCCAACATAAAGCTGGTCAAACAGTCCCAGTGTTGAAAATATTAATCTTGTAGCTTTATTTCTTAGAAACTGTGTTTGAGTTCCACAAAAAAAACACAACAACCTATAACTTATTATAAGTTGAATGCAATATAGCAATAGTATGTTAAAAAATATAGTCTTATTTCCTCAAAGCAAAGCCACATCTTGAAGGAAATGTAGCCATAAAGTTCTCTGTGGATTTGTTTCATTGTATCCTTAACATGACTGGGTGCATAGACAATCTTAACCATTTGAAGGAAAGTATACCATGAAAAACAACTTGGTTAATTTGGATTATACCAATTTATTTTTATCTATAAGATCCAGTTTGATCAAATTTGCCATCCTATATATTGAAAGCCTACTATTCTATGTTTCCAGTTGTCGGTCATCTGTTCAACCAATCAAAGCGTAATATGCTAATGATATGCTAAGGCCACTCAACCACTTCTTATGACATGCACTGACCATCAGGGGGCAAACGCTCAATGCAGGAGCATCCCGCAGGCCCCAGGCCAGCCAAGGCGGGAGCCAGTGGGGGCCCCCTGATCACCCCACCAGTCACCCCATAGAGGGAGGCAACCGGTGGAGGTGGGGGACAGGGCTGGCGAGCGGGCAGTGCCAGGCCAGCCAAGGCAGGTGCCAGAGGGGGCCCTCCAATTGCCCCACTGGTTACCAGTCACTCCACAGATTGGCCCTGATCTCCAGCCAGGTCTAGGGAACCTACCCATGCACGAATTTCATGCACTGGGCCTCTAGTTTATTATAATAAGTTTCTTATAGTATTAATAAATATGTTTAACAAATGTTATGTTTTAATATTGAGACAGATTTCAAGTATATGAAATAAACAGTGAGAAAATAATAATGTTAAGTTCACATTAATGTAGAAAAAAATTTTATGGCCTATTACTACCAAGAAAATAAATCATATGATATTCACATAAAATATTATAAGTGGTAACTAAATAATATAGAAACCTGGCCTACTCAACTACTTTCCTTTCAGAAGTTAGTATAAAAATAAAAAATATTATTAAGCCAGTTAGTCAAATCCTGGAAAAAAAGGTTTTTTAAAAAACTGTATGAATTTGAAACAGTTCCATAAATTTTTTCAAAGTGTAACCTTCCTGACTTGACTTTACGACTGACATTCTTTAAGAGAAAAACATCACTCCAGTGCAATCGTTGTAATGGATGTTCTTTTACTTATTTTCATTGTTTCATTTTTCTTTCCTATCTCTTAAAGCTCTGGACCTGAAGGGTTTATTTTATTCTGTAAGTTTAGTGGTCTTTAGACAAGAAAGACCTAGGGAAGAAATCAAGTTAGGGTTGCACTGAGTGAAGTTGCCAGTCACTTTTGATATTTGTCAAAAGTAGTATTAGTATATGTTTGGCAAGGAAATTGACAATAGCACAGGCTTGATTATCTTAACATGTCAACAGCGCACAAAAGCTCAAAATCTGTGTTTTAATAAGTACTTGGTACCCTGAGGGCCTAGGCTATAAAATAATGAGCATCGTCTCTTTAGGCATCTTCTCTTTGCTTTACCTGCCACTCTCACTGCATGTATTAGGAGTAGACACCACAGTTGTCTGGTTTGAAATCTGTCCCTTGTAAATCATGGTCTGTCTGCATCACAGAGTTGGAGTAGCTTTTCCAGAATGTAAACAGGGCATAGATAAGGATTTCAGAAACCGAAACTGTGGACTTTCAGGAAGAGACAACACCAAATTACGTACACATGCTACTGTTTCTTTAATGTACATCTGAATCAATTTGTAACTGCTCACTGGGTTATCTAGATATTAGAATCCCATAAAAATATTTGTCAAATAAATATCATTTATCTATTAAAATGATAAGATATACAATTCAATGTGTTTTATAAATGGAAATATTATATGATTTTGCAGTAAAGGTACATAAGTAAAAGAGGAGACACTAATGAATATAAAAGTATATCTATGTGCAGACTGTGCAAGAAGTGCATAATGCCTGTCCTTCTATAGATGCAGACCAAATCTTAGGCATACATATATCTATGTCTATCTGAGATTTAAAATACATTATTTTTATATTTTTGTTTTATTTTTAAAGTATTGTAGTGACTAATTCTTGAATTTAAATGAATAAAAAGAAGCAAATGAAACTGAGGAAACTGTAGACATTTATCTAAATGTTCCTTACCAAGAAATGTTGTTTCATAAATAAAACAACAATAAAGATTGTGAAAATCCTTAAGAAATGAGTCGTTGTACTTTAAAAAATCACCAAAAGTAATAAAAAGTGTATGGAAGTTAACACAAACATACATATACACACATACAAAATAATGTAGGTAAAACTGGAAAATCTGAATACAATTGGTGGATTTCATCAATACTATCAATATACTGAAATAATATTATAGTTTTACAAAATGTCACCATTGAGGGAAACTGGGCAAAGTGTTAATTCCTTTAAATTATACAAGGCATCTATCTGTATAATTTCTTATAACTGCATGTAAATCTATAACTATCTATTAAAATTTATTTTAAAAATATAATTTTTAGTGGACATTAAGTTTAAATTTTTAAGTAGAAAAGTATGACCAATCATTTCTCGCCTCTGATGTATAAACAAACAAAGCTATTTTTTTAAAATTAAAAGGACAAAGGTATTAGGTGCAAACCAAATTTGAGGGTCAATCTCTAGTAAAATCATTAGGGAAATGCTGATGAGTAAGAACATTTTTCTCTAAAAATTATAGCTTACTTAAAAGATAAAACTTTTTTTTTTGCCAAAACCGGTTTGGCTCAGTGGATAGAGCGCCGGCCTGCAGACTGAAGGGTCCCAGGTTCAATTCCGGTCAAGGGCATGTACCTTTGTTGCAGGCATATCCCCAGTAGGAGATGTGCAGGAGGCAGCTGATCGCTGTATCTCTCTCATTGATGTTTCTAACTCTCTATCTCTTTCCCTTCCTCTCTGTAAAAAATCAATAAAATATATTTTTTTAAAAAGATAAAACTTTTTAAACAAATAAGTATTACTACTGTGAATCCTAGTATACATCTCTCCTCTTTCTTTGTTGTTTATACTTACAGAATTGAGTCTATGCTTTTTTCACAAGATTCTTAGTAGGGATCAATTTACCTATGAGCAGTTATGTATAGCCTCAGGTTAACATGCTACTTCACACAATCATGCCTAAGATCTTGACCTTTAGGACTGATAGTGTTAGAGTTATCAAATCTTGGTGGCAAAACCCAGTAAGGTTTCTTTCTGGTTCATCTCAGAGCTCAACATAGTGGTGAGGGGCTTTGTTCCACAGTCACTCAGAGAAACAGGCCTTTCCTTCAGTTGATTTACCTTTTCCTAGGGCATCAGTGTCCTCTACCACGTTCTCACGTCTGGCTGGAAGGGAAGGAGGATGTGAGGAGCAGGGGGAGGGAGAGGGGAAGATTTGGGAGGTACTAGAGTTAGGACACAGACCTAGCGTTGGTGTGCATGGCTTCCAACTGCATTAAAATGGCAAGAACTCAGTATCATGGACTCGCCAATGAAGGTGAGACAATATATTTTAACTCTCTGTTCAGAGGAAAAGGAACCAGACTTTGGAGGGAGAGGAAATATCAGCCCCACCTGCACTTTTTGTTGGTTAAACATGTATTCTCAACTGGTCCTTCATTGAACTATACATCTCTGCAAATTAAACAATTGCTCTAGAAATTCAGATAGAGGATTTTGATTAATAGATATATGTTACTAAAATGACACTGCTTTATGTCTTGTGAATAAATCATACCAATCTGTACTAGCATTGATGATTCTATGACTTATTACTATGGGCATTCCAATTGCCTTTCTTTATGTTGCCTGACATTCGATGGTAATTTGCTTTGCTCTCATAACCAAACAACCAGTTTATATGTGCCATAATAATAGCAAAAACACACATTTATCTATATAGGTATCTGTTGCTACCTTCAATAATTTATTTTGAATTTCTCTAGTTCATCAATGTGGTTTAACAGAACTAGGCGCTCTTTTCACATCAAGTTTTAAAATAAAATAGACTAATTGACTAGCTATGTATTAGCAAAAACATGATGAAAATAGCATCTATTGCCCAGGCCCCTCATTGCCCCACTGTCCTCACATCTGATCTGGCAGTTCTCATCGATCCAGGCATGTTGCCTCTCAGGATGGCTGTGGCTAACAATGGATGTAATAATGATGACTCCTTCAGGGCCATAGCTCATCTGATTTGTTCTTTATTGTTCCTGACAGAGAGTGTCAAAGGAGTGAGCTTAGATCTCAGCAATGGGATAGATTTAAAACCACCTGTTGCAACCCAGCTCTATGATAACCTCTTACATAGAGCACCTCCCTTCATTTTAGATTTTAGAGCAGAGCCAGCTTCTGTACATTGCATTTTCTCCAATGTGTGAGTACCAGACTTGTAGGTGGCCACATAAAAGAGCAGTTAAATGCATGATTATAGAGCCAGACTGCCTGGGTTCCCACCTTGACTTTACCACTTATCTGTTTATGTTCCTTAGTTTGCTCATGTGAAATAAATGTGGAAATAAATTAATACTTAATTCATAGAGGTATGAGGTTTAGTTACTTTGGTGTATATGTTAAATATGTATGTTTTTTCTTCATTGATTTACTCCATTTTAAAACCAAAGTAGATGATACATAATATAACTAGTAGTCACTCAACTACTCGTTCTACTTTATGAATGTATAGTTAGTTGCCTTTTAATTCATGATGCAGTTGAAATAATACATATTCACCACCTAATTCAGAATATTTTGTAATGGAACAAAAACATTTTTAGGAGATTTCTATTCAAAATTTAATATCACACAGAGACCTGTATTAAGACAGTCATAGCAATTTTAATCATAATGTCCAAAAACTGGAAACAATCCAAACACCCATTATAGAGAATGAAAAGCAAATAAATAATAGAATACTACTCATCAATGAAAAGAAACAAATTGTATCTATAGCGCATAGATATAAATACAATGCAATATTATGGATTAATCTCAAAAGCATTAAACTAAGCAGAAGAATCCAAGACTCCAAGGTTATATATGCTCTATTACCATTTATAATATATGCTCAGAAAAAAAAAAAGTAAAACCGCAATGACAAATCAGCAGTTGCCAAAGACTAGAGGTGGGAGGAGAGGATTAACTGCCAAGAGGGTGAGAGAATTTTTGAAAGTAATGAAGATTTTTGTAGCTTGATTGTAGTCATGATTGCATGATTATGTACACTTTTCAAAACACATCAAACTGTACAATTAAAAAGAACGAATTTTATTTTATATAAATTATGCATTAATAAACCTGACTTTGAAAAATGTGATACTTGCTTCTCACTTTGTATCTCACCTTTCAAGGTTAGATCATCAGAAGCATATTTTAAAACTCTGTGCAAAAGTGCCCTCCCTTCTCAGGCAGTGCAGTGTGGCCTGTGGGGCGGCAGCAGCAGCATAGCCGAGGGATTTGAGAAGCACTCCCATGCCCCTAGCTCCCCCTCCCCCGTAAACCTTCTGAGTCAGAATATCTAGGGTGGCATCTAGGAATCTGTCTGCTAATAGGCTCTTTAGTTCATGCCAACATTTAAAAAGCGCTGATGGTTTATAAGAAAATCAAAGAATGTTCATTATTCAGCAATAAATAGACACATAGTATATTTGAATCTGACATTTATTTTCCCACGATCCTACACACACACTGACTTTTTGGGTTATCACTCTGTTGCGTTATACTGTCATGTTATTAACTACCTCCTAAAAAACTTAAGTTGAAATTTTAGCTTTTCAATATATGTTATCAGATATTTAATAACTGCTGGAAGGCAATAAGTAAATTTACAACTTCTCTGATAAAGGGTTGGGAAAGATGTCTTCTTCTAACCTCAGATGAAAGCTGTGTCCACATTTCATAAATATTAAGATGTAAAAAATAACATTTTAATTGGTCTTAGAAGTATATATCTCTCTTAAAATCCCCTTATCTAGAATAAGAGAAAATAGTTATCAAGTCTGAAGAAAAGGCAAAAGTAAGACAAGTAGATAATGCACCATGTTGGGAAATAAAAGGCACAAGCCTAACAAATACCCTTTCATTCTTTTGGAGCCAGACTTCTGTGAACACTGATGGAACTTTTGCCTGTGGCGGCTGAGTGGTCCATTCTTCTCCTCTGACGGAGAATTCAGCAGAAGCCTTCTGGCCAAGGTCATTGCCCTGTTCCCAGCATTGCTGGTGGATTTTGGAGGCAGTCCAAACTAACTCTAGGAATAGTTAAAATGTGTTTGGAATTTCAATGTATAGGCTGTCTGTGAATTGTCTTCTGGAAATTAGCCTTCACTTTGCTTCATTATACCAACTGACAACAGACTGGCATTCACAGAAATGAACTCATTCACTTATGAAATCCTTTATTTATTCAGGTACCTTGATATGAGCCTGAGAATCAGACTAAAATAGATTTAAACTCGTTCTCTCTGGTTTGGGAAAGCAAGCTTATCCTCCTCAAGGTTCCATTTCCTCTCCTATGGAACAGGAATTATAATGACCTTGCAACCATGATCCTTGTGAACTAAAATGAGATAATGGAATATCTCAGATGGTGTTGATTTTTTAAATAAACACATGTTGAGTCTCATCTGTGTCAGGCACTATATTCTCTAGGACAGTGGTTCTCAACCTTGGCTGCAGATTAGAATCACCTGGGAATCTTGTTAAAATCCTGATTTCTGGACCTCATCATTAGTAACAAAGAAACAGAATTTCCAGAGGATGAGGCCCAGAAATCAGGATTTTAACAAGATTCCCAGGTGATTCTAATGTGCAGCCAAGGTTGAGAACCACTGCTCTAGGAAGAGGGGCACACAATGACGTGAAACATGATCTTCCCCCTGAGGAGTTCCATGGTCCCGGATGAGGGAATGGTATTGTCCCTCCAGGAATTTAAAAAACTGTGTGGGATATTATTAACTCTATAAAGGACTGGGAGTGCTCCTGGCACTGCATGCCCAGGGATTCTCAGGATTCAAGTTAAACTAAATCACTGAAAATCTAAATCATTTCAAAATAAGATAAACATTCCCCAAAATGCTCCTGATTATTTTCATGAAGTCCTTCAGCCTCTCCTGTGTTTTTCTTTTTAATGAACTATTCCTCTTTCAGCCTAACTCACATAGAGTGTGCTTCACTTTATTGCTCTTCACAAATGCTGTGGTTTTGGGGTGTGTTTTTTTTACAAACTGGAGGCAAGACCCTCCACCAGCAAAAGGTGACGTGCTTCATTGCAGTGGTCTGAAACCGCATCTGTAATATCTCCAAAGTACACCTCTATCTTATTAGTGAAGACCTGCCAAACTCTGCCAATTGGATGTTAGTTCTTGGTGTAAAAAACAAACAAACAAAAACAGTCGTGTCTTTATCTCCCTTCCCACCCCACTGCCACTAGCCTGTGAGCTCCTGAGGATGTGGGATGCCAGGGACCGTGTCTTATTTTGGTCGCCTACACCCACCTGTGGCATAAGACCTGTCACCTATTATTATTGTCTCTAACGTTTATTAAGCTTAATGTATCCCCAAAAACCATAAAGAATACAAAATAAAATACATAAGAGAGACTGAACATCAACAAAAGAATTTCTCACCTAAGACCTCAATATCACTCCTATAGAGAAACAGTCTAGTATAGAAGGTTGACTAATAAATCCACTATTTTAATATAAAGAAAATAAATGCTATAGTAGATGGACACAGTAAAAACATCATCATCATCATCACCATCATTATTGTAATAAAGTGACAACTATTTACAAAATACCTTACAACATTATTTCATTTAATCCTTGAAACAGGCCCTGGCCAGGTAGCTTAGTTAGTCAGAGCATCTTTCCGATACCTCAAGAGGGTGGGTTCAATCCCTGGTCAGGGCACATATAAAATCAACCAATGAATGCATAAATAAGTGGAACAACAAGTTGATGTTTCTCTCTCTTTCATCCCCCAATTTAAAAAAAAAAAAGACTGTTTAATCCTTGAAATAAACCATCAGGGAGATTATTCTCTATCAGTGCCTCTCAAAATTTAATGTGTATAAAAATCAAATGGGGATCTTGTTAAAGTGAAGATTCTGATTCAGTAAGTTTGGAATGGAGCTTTTGGAGCATCTCATCAGCAAGCCACACATAATAGCATGTTAACTATAATTGTAACAGACACTCCTAGTGCTCTGCCCAAAGTCCTGAGACACCTGTTTCATTGTTATGGTGCCCCCCCCCCCAATCCCACCGTTACACGAGACTTACTTACAACACATGTGCCTGCCACTGCCCTGGGGAGACACTCTAAGGAACTGCTTTGCCCAAGCCCATACCACGATGGAAGTGCCTGGCAGTTTAGACCTCCCTGAAGTGGACTTCAGTGAACGACCTATTGGTATGAGGATGAAAGCCCAATTTCTTCATCAAAGCAGGACAAACCCTGAAGCATCCCATCTGAGTCAGAGTCCTGCAGGACTGAGCTAAAGCTTCCCTCTTCCAAACTTGGCCTGAAATCACCCCCCGACTTGATTTCCCCCATCCCTGTCCTGCTTCCACTGCTGCCCTCACAGTGTCTCCTGCAAATCCTTCCTTAATACATCACTTTCCCATGAAACTTTGTCTCAGCTTCTGCTTCTGGAGAAACTAACCCTAAGAGATCCTCAATTCCTCTACTCACACATCCTTTGGGCTCCCTCTCCAAATCAGACTCCAAATTCACCTTCATTTGAGTAGTCTGGCTTTACATGAAACTGAACTTGGACATATATTTCAGGAATACTATAGAAAGAGTAGTGCCCTTCTTAGGTTCAACCTGAAAGTTTAAAGCCTGACATTGAAAAATTCATGGGGCATATATGTAATACCTTAATATATATATATATATATATATATATATATATATATATATATATATATATATATATATATATATATATATATAAAGACACTTTATCCAGAATCTAAAACAGCTTCTGATATCTAGTAAACCTCAATAAATATTGGCTGAAAAAATAAATGGAAAAAGAAAAGAAAAATTCATGGTGGTTTCAGACTAGTAATGTTCAGCAGCATCACATTATCCGTAATAAAATTTTGCTTTTCATATACTTATTATAGAAGAAAAGTTTAAGTTGAAAATAAGCTTATTTTCAAAACTAGTTTTGCTTTTTTTAACAGGAAAAGCTATACATAATAATGCATAGCTCAAAATGTAAAAGTATCAATTGAAAAATAACAAAAAATTTTTAGAAGATACTTAAAAAAGAAAGACCCAATGTGTCACAAAAAAAGGGGGGATAGGGGAATTTGTGAAATTATATAAGGAGGAGGCAAGCAAATTTTCAGGAACATAGTTTAAGAATTGAACTCCCCACAACTGTTAGCCTTCTAGATCACTGTTGAAAGGACAACGGGGGAGTGGATAGATCAGGCTTAATGGCAGAAAAGATTTCATGATATTTGGATATAGAAATATTTTAAGCTAATTTTAAATGAATTAAACATCAGAAAGCAAATGAGGAACCAGTGGTTACTGGTTGGCATTCTCTGGTAAAAGGTCAAGTTATGGTGCTTGAAAAATCATCTGACCTGGATTATGATATGGAATGTTTTTATTTTATTCAGAACTTATTCATGTGTTAAATTTTTTTAAATGATATGTCACCCAATAAGTTCAATAAAAAAAGATGTTGGCAAAAATTGTAAAACACTTGACATAAATGTTTCATATTAAAAATGCAAAATCCAGTGAAAGTCACTTTCTGAAAGAGGGGTAATCATTTGGGAGGCAAGATGTGAAACCTTTCATCTAAGTTATCAGGATGCTCTAAGACAAAGTTTGTCTAGGTGTGTGAACATTTGCTCTAACATTTTCCATGATAAACTCTGAGTTCCATAGTGGGCATAGAAATCCATTTTCAATCTCTTTCTTCTCTCTTTAAACACAATATAATTTAATAAAATTTTAGATACCTACTTATATTATCATTTTATGCTCCATTTATTTATTTATTTTTTATTTATCTTTATTGTTGAAAGTAATACAGATGTACCCTTTTTCCCCACTGACCCCTTTTAGCTTTCCCCCTACCCCTGCCCCAGGCCTTCACTACACTATTATCTGTGTCCATGGATTATGCATATATGCATATAATTCTTTGGTTAATCTCTTTCCACCCATGCCCGCCTTCTCTCTGAGATTCATCCATCTGTTCCAGGCTTCTATGTCTCTGCATCTATTTTGTTTGTCAGTTTATTTTGTTCATTAGATTCCACATATGAGTGAGATCATGTGATACTTATCTTTCTCTGACTGGCTTATTTTGTTTTATGCTCCACTTTTTAAATGTTATATATTTCCTGTTTAAATACAGAATAGTCTAATAATTGTAAGCTTGTGAGCCTCCTGATTCACAAATATTCAGCATCTGATTTAACTCAATCTGAAAAAAAATGGAACCATTCTGATAAAGTATGTAAGGTAAATAGTAGGTACCTTACTCAAATGGAATTCGCTTACTCATCACCGGTTTCCGTGGCTACATCTCAGACACATCACCACTCCTACAGCAGCATTTATTCCCACTGATGTATTCCATTTCCAGATCAGCACATAATTTTACTAAATTGCAGCTTTTCACTTATTTTTCTCAGGACTATATCCCTGTCCAAATTTTAAAGACTTGAGAGTCCTAATGCTTAATTTAACTGCAGTATGCATTGGGTACTGCATGACTCCCTTTGAGAATATAAGCTCCAGCAGGGCTGAGATATCCATCGGCTTTGTTCATGTACCTGTTACATGTACCTAGAATAGTCTTTAGCACCTCATAGGAGAGAGAGAGAAAGAGAGAGAGAGAGAGAGAGAGAGAGAGAGAGAGAGAGAGAGAGCAAATAAATCACATAACTGTCAGCAGATCTACTATTCTATGGTGGGAATGTGCTTGATTAACTTTGTGCATGCATGCATTTCTTTATTTATTTACTTATTTATTTATTACTACCTATGTGACTTTGCTCATATTTCCAAATCTTTTATTTACTAGGCACCTATTGTACAATTCTTTTAAAAGTACTTTGATTAAGATTAGAATTTTGAGGGACCTTTTTTTATATCCCTTCTATGTGAAACAAGAGAAACAAAACTAGTGCCAACTAGGTATCTATTATGTGCTGGGCATAAACGTGTTAACATACATGATCACATTAAACAGGGCAGACTGGAGTTGGCCTACTGTATTCTCCCTTTATCTTCATAACAAAGTTATCTGCAGTTGGGACACCTGCAAATAAAATTGCTACAGGGCAGCCACGAATCTATTGAGGGACCAAGCCTAACTTGAGATTCCTTCACCCAGAGCCTGCACAGGAAAATAGAGGCTCTCCTTTAATATCGCTGCTGCTGGACCCCTTCTTCCTCTGAAACAGATCCAGTTCTCTTTATGTGATTTCTAAGAAGAGAGGTGCTAAGTGTTTTTGCACCTCTGGTATGCTAAATAGGAAATCACAGCTCTCCCTGTGAACAAAATGTGTTCCTTTGGGATCTTTGCAGCATTCATGTAGCTCTGAACCCCTGCAGAAGGTTTGAGTTCTACATGTAGAGAAATAAATCAAGGTTTGGAGCCAAACACAGACAGATATGAATTCCAACTCTACAACTTACTGGCTAAACATAGATAACTGAGCCTTGGTTTATAATGGAGGGGGATATGTTCAGGACTATTGTGAGAATTAAAGAAATCATGAGCAGTTCCTTTGAATATGGTAGATGCTCAATGAAGGATACTATAATGATTGGAAGACAGTGCGGGTAGGAAATGGTAATGTTTTAACTTTCAATTGGTATTGCCCGCTTCTCTATATGTACAAAATGAGGAGTTTTGAAGAGTGTTTCACGTTCATAACTCCCATTTAGTGCCTGCCTTTCCTCCAAGGCTCAAATCAAATTGTACTTCCTCTGAATATGCCATTCCACACTGATCTCTTGAATATCATTTATCCTTCTTGCAGTGGAAATTGCAGGCAACCACATGTGAGAAAGCCTGTATTAAATATGAATTTTGCGCTTTATTCACTGAATGACCTTGGGCAAGTGGGTTCAAGTTTCAGAGCTTCAATTTCCTTCTTATTAAAATGATTGTGGAGTTCTATCAAGGATTAAAAGAAATAAAAAATGACAGATGTTACAACCTTTAAAATGCTTTACCAGTTGTGTCAAACATCTAAGGCTGTGTAACAGATCGCTACAAAAACTCAATGAATTTAAACAATAATGATTTATTATTTCTCACAATTCTAAAGACTTGTCTGGGATCAACTAGGCAGCTCTTCTGCTCAAACTGGTGTCTGAGACAGGCTCCTTCACTCACCTATCTGATGTCTTCGCTGATATGGCTAGGTATCTGGGGCCTAAGTAAGTATCTCATTCCATTACCACATGTCTTCTCTGGCAGTGTAGCCAGACCTTTTTGCTTGGTGGCTCAGGGACCTAAGAGACTATGTTCCAAGAGAACAAGCCCTAAGTTTCTGCTTTCATCATGTTTATGAATTTTCTATTAGTCAAAGCAGGTCACAGGGCAGGTCCCGCAGTCAGTGTGTGAGATGAATACATGAGGACATGAATAATGGGAGGTGTAGTTCATTGGGAGCCATCAATGTGACAGTCTACCACACCAATGTAACAATGTAAGCAGTAGTTGATAGTCTCACTTTATGCCTATTATTTTTCTACTAGAGGCCCGGTGAATGAAATTAGTGCACAGGTAGGGTCCCTCGGCCTGGTTGACGATCGGGCCTGACCTGTGGGGCAACCAGTGGGGTAATTGGAGCCCCGGCTCACACCCATCTTGGCCTGGCACCAGCCCCACCTTAGCCTGGCATCGCCGCTCGCCAGCCCTGCCCACCACCACCGCCGCTGGTCACCTCGTTCTGCAGGGTGACTGGTGGGGCATCAGGGACCCTGCTTGCACCAGCCTTGGGTGTCCTGGCAACACCTGCTCGTCGGCTCCACCCCAACTGCTAGCACCAGTCGAGGCCTGTGGGCAGCTCCTGCATTGAGTGTCTGCGCCCTGGTGGTCAGTGCGCATCATTGTGACTGGTTGTTCTGCCAGTTGTCCCACCATTCGGTCAATTTGCATATTGGGGTTTTATGTAGATAGATATCACACATTTCGACATGGACTTTACTTTTGGTGTTGCTTTTTATTTTTTTATTTTTAGGTAAGTGTGTATAGCTTTTCTTCATTTTCCAAGGAGGTTATAAATTTGTTGGTGACAAAGACTATGGTCTTGTATTATTTTATATTCTCACAAAACTGTTTTCTGTGGTTTATTGGAGTATATAGGCTTTGGAGGCTTTGCAGACTAGGTCCAAATCCTTCCCAAGTCTGCCATCTTTCAGGAATGTAATTTCAGGCAGGTTTCTTAATATGACTGGATCTCAATTTCCTCATCTGCAAAATGGAGATAATAATAGTTTCTTCTCTCACATGATTATTAGAAGAGTCAAATGAGTTAATGTTTGTGAAAAAAAAGAATAGCTCTTAGTTAAAAATAAACTTTAAACGTTAGTGCTATAATATTTTATTAATATAAAAGTAGCCAGTGCACTTGTTTAATTTGTGTCTGATTTCTTATCCCTGATTCCCCACTCTAACAACTCATGAAAGGATGGATTTTTTGAGTGATTGATACTCAAAATTTTTCAGAAGCATTTACAGATAAAATAAAATCAATTCTGCTTGTTGACATTACAGTCTGAAAACTTAATTAAGGCCTTTATATTTTTGTTTTCTCATTTTAAAAAGAAGAAATTGACAGGCTAACATGGCCTAGTGGTTGAGTGTCAACCTATGAACCAGGAGGTCACATTTCAATTCCTGGTCAGGGCACAAGCCCAGGTTGCAGTCTCAATACCTAGTGTGGGGTGTGCAGGAGGCAGCTGACCAGTGATTCTCTCTCACATCATTGATGTTTCTATCTCTCTCTCCCTCTCCCATCCTGTCTGAAATCAATAAAAAAAATATATATTTAAAAATAAATAAAAAGGAGGAAACTATGTAGATTATACTCCTAACCTTTTACCTTTTAGCAGTCTTATTTGGTAATTTGAGTTAAATATGTTTTAAAATAGTTATGCTAACATATATAATTGAGAAGTTAATGGCATTCATTAAAACTTCTCTGTAGACTTCCCTTGCCTATTTTAACATTGTTCACATGTATATTGGGACCTAAAGGAACTCTTTGAATTGTATTCAAGTTATTCCTGCCACTGTGCTACCTTCTCCAGAATTTAACAGAATTACTTTTCAGCAGGGATGTGGCTGGCGGCATCAAGCCATCGATTTTCTACTCACATTCCCTCTTTCCACTCAATGAATTCACTGCCTCTGGGCAGCAACAGTTGTGCCCTCTAATTCACTCCTCTACTCTCCTGCTCACACCCACAAACAAAAGTCTGCTGAAAAAGAAAATAGCTCCTCTTTGGGGAGAAAAATAGGAGAGATTAGAGCACAAAATGTCATTGCACTGATGGTCAGGACAATTAAGAAATTTAAATAGTAAATAAATTTATTTTGCAAACAACATCTTAATTAACTGTTGGTCTTTTGTTAAATAACATCATACATATTTGAAAACCTTAAAAGCATTACTTTCTTTTATGCATTAAGAGCTATTAAATTCCCCATTTATTTTTCAAATGTAGAGAATATTGCCATGTGAAGTACAAATATATGCAGTTAGCAAACACATTTGCCTTCCTTGAGTTTTTAATGGGCCTGTATTGCTAGTCATTTGATATATGTGCATTTTCTTTTGTTTTATTCTCTTTGTCCAAGCATTTTCTTTAAGATATATATTTTCCAAAGGAAAAAGAACATGTATGTAGTTTAGTGTTCAATTTATATTTAGGTGATTCGTGCATTGGTTAGGGCACAGGGGACTAGGTGGAAAAGTGTGACAAAAAGAAGAAAGAAACAATTTTCTTTTCATGGGAACATAAAAGAGAAGAAAAGTGATGAAATGGGAACATCAAAGAGGAAAAAAAAGTTATTTTTTTTACTGATCTGGTAAAAATAGTTTGAAGTATATTCAAATGGCCTAGGCCAGTGGTCAGCAAACTCATTAGTCAACAGAGCCAAATATCAACAGTACAGTGATTGAAATTTCTTTTGAGAGCCAAATTTTTTAAACTTAAACTATATAGGTAAGTACATTCAACTTTTAATTCAACTTTAAATTCACGGTTTTCATCTTCCGTTTTGTGTGTGTGTGTGTGTGTGTGTGTGTGTGTGTGTGTGTGTGTGTTTTGTTTTGTTTTGTTTTGTGATAACAGATCAATTTTAATTCCAGCACCTGAAGCTATACAAGGGTACGCTTTATAAATCGTCTTCCGTTTTTCTTTGCTTCTTCTTTGTAGCCATCTCAAACAGGGCACCTAAAAAAATGTTTCATTTTATAATAATAAAGCCACCAACACAAAAGAATTACAATTCTTAAATTGATGACAAAAATACTTGTAGGATTTGCAGCTGGTTGGAAAAATACAAGTAACTTTATGCTTCGAGTAGGTACTTTTGTCACCCACGCGCTATTTGTGGATGCCACTAGCACTAACCACTGCACAATGAGACTGCTGACTGACTGGCTCACTCAACTCGTGCATGAATCGCGTGCGCCTCCCCAGCGCTGCGTATCCCGCGGCCCGCCTGCGCCTTGTCTCCCGTCACCCGACCAACTGACCAATACCCCCCACTTCTTCTAACGCCACTTCTTCAAAATAGACTTGCCCAGGCCGAAAACCAACTTCTGCGCATGGGCCATGAAGTTTCAATCGCACTGTACGTGCACGCCGGCACATGGTATTTTGTGGAAGAGCCACACTCAAGGGGCCAAAGAGCCTCATGTGGCTTGCCGACCACTGGCCTAGGCCTATGTTGTTAATACTGCAAGAAAAATTTAAAAATCAGAAAATGATCTTTCCCCAAAAATATATTTCTTGAGCATTATTTGGCTTAATATATAGAATGAGCCTTTGCTATTTCTGGGGTATTTCAAGCATTTATTGAGTGTATACTATGTGCTGATAATACGAACCTTCAACTATCTTAAAGTCTACTGCAGCATACCTAAATACAAATGATAAGTACAAAACAGAAATGGATTTCCTGATAAATGTCTGTGCTTTGTAAAGGGAAATGGACATCAGGGAATTGTCATGAAAACATTTATACAGGAGAAAGCACTTGTATATTCAAAGGTAACCACTAGAAAACCATTGTGATTAAGGGATCCTTTAGTTCAAAAAAATACAAACAAAAAAGAAGCATGGATACATGGAACAGATTAGCAGGTGCCAGAAGGGAGGGGAGAGTGGAGGTGACTGCATGAGGTGAAGGGAATACCTAAAGAACATATATGCATGCGTATCCCATGGACAGGAACAATAGTGTGATGAAGGCCAAAGGAGGAGGAAATGGGGTGGGAGGAGGTGGGCAAAGGGAGGACAATGGGGGACATCTGCAATAGTGTCAACATTAAAATGTTTCAGTAAAAAATAAATAAGTATATTTTGTCTGATATAAAAAATTAAACAAAAAATAAAGAATAAAAGGGAGAAGTGTGAGTTAACCAAAGAAAAACAAGATGATAATTTCTCCCAAATTAAGATTTACAGTATTAAGAATGAGAACTGAAAATTTATTTTCCTGCATTAATCACAGCCTATTTAAAATTTTATCAGAAAAACATTTTCCAATTTTGTGGTAAAAAATAAATTACAAAATGCCTAATTTGGTGTATATTTATTCATTCGACAAATACTCCTGTAGCTTCTGTTGTGTGCCAGCTACTACAGGAGTTGTTGGGAATGAAATGGTGAGAAAAACCCCCGAGTTGCTGTCCTCACAGAACATAAAGTGAGCATGAACCACATGTTAACCTCAAGTCTTCCACAGTCCTTTTACGAATCAATGGCACAGGCCATAATAGCGTCCATACTTTATAGACTGTGTAAGCAGTTTTTTCAGCTTTCTGGAGAAGTCCTAATATCGTTAGGAAGCAAATTTGCATTTAATATCTACTTAACTCAGGTCATATTGTTTTCTGTTTTGACTTTAAGAAGAAAATGTGATTGGTAATAACAATAAAATGGGCACAATTATTTAGAAGGGAGTGTTTATGCCAAGAAAATTACAAAGGCACATTATGATTTGCAAAGAGATGGCATTTTCCCCATAATTGCTCTCTATGTGTCTGTGCAGCAGTTTTGATTCAGGGCCGGCTGCTGTGTGAGAGCTTCTTGCCTTGCAAAGAGGTCTGCTGCTACACCTAATGATGTTTTATCAGCTCTTCTGTGGTTTCATCGTAACTACCATAGCAACACTAACACTGCCATCCCACACTGCCATCAACATTCAGGAGAAGGCTTGTCTCGCCTTCACAAGGCTGCTCTTCCATCTGCTGTAGAGCATTTCCAATTCATCGGATGTATATATTTTTTAAAATGCTTTCCTGGGGAAAGAAAAATCAATATATTGAGAGACTGTTATGATATTTTTTGGCCCGCTGTGCAGATTGCGATTGCCTTATCGTAGGAACTTTTCCAGGTTCTATGGGGCCTAAAGCTTTTACAATTGGAGGGGAAAATACTACTTAAAAAAAAATACAAAATTATGAATTCAGAATTACATACAAAAATAAATACTTATTTATAATCAAAAAGAGATCACATCACATTACAAATATAAGAGCACTGATCAACATCATAGGTTTCACAAAATCCAGAACAATAACATTGCATTGTTTTAAATTCACTGTCAGGCAGCTTTCTGTAATAGTTTTTCCCTATGATTTCCTATCTGCATGCTCCCTGAGTTCCTGTTTATGAAGGTCTTTGTAAGATTATTTTATGTAGGGAGATTAGAAAGGTAAGTTTTTCCACTAGCATGGTGACAAAACCAATTGTTTTTATTATCGACAGTCTAAAATCATTTCCTCCTGATTCACAGCTTGATATTGGTTATGACATGTAAATTTTTAGAATTGTTGCAAATTGGGGAAAACCTCTATCCAGTTTATTTCTTATATGAACTGTCAGATCTGGAAGAACATTTCACAGACTAGCTTTTGGCTCTGAATATATCAAACTGTTTTTCTCCTCAACTGCTCACATTGTTACAGTGTCGAACACCAGAGGACAGGATCATATCACAGTACAGCACCCGGCCCTGCACCTTTATGTCAGGAAATGCAATAAATCAGCCTAGGAGCAGGTCGGAATATTCCAGACCTGACAGCTGTAACTTAACCACTTATGGAAATGACTGACAATCAACTAAAGCAATGGTTCTCAACCTTCCTAATGCTGCCACCCTTTAATACATTTCCTCATGTTGTGGTGACCCCCAATTTCATTGTTACAAATTGAACCAAAATTAAAGCATAGTGATTAATCACAAAAACAATAGGTAATTATATATGTGTTTTCTGATGGTCTTAGGCGACCCCTGTGAAAGGGTCATTCGACCCCCAAAGGGGTCGAGACCCGCAGGTTGAGAACCGCTGAAGTAAATATCTCTTGCTAGGTTTACTTAAAATATACTCAACTTCATCTCAGCCTGATGCAAAAAAAGCAAAGAAAAATACTGAAGGGCTACTCTGTTGCCACTTGGCCAAAGGGAGTGTGATAGAGGGGATAGGCAGCGTGAAAAAGAAAGACAGTGGTCTTAACCGATGGCAAGGAAAATATTTTAATTTTGTCAAACAAGTGAGGGATTCTAACACTGGAGCTTTATTAGCTTCACAGTGAATCTCCTTCTGCTTGTGATGCGTTCCCTTGATCTTTGCACACCATTCTGCCTTAGACTCTCTCTCTGGTGCAAAGGAGAGTCAACATCTTGTAAGGTTTGTTTAATATTCCTTTCAGGCATCTCAACTCCATCACACTTTCACATCCTTTAGCCCTGTCATTTCTTTATCAGACCAGAGACTCCCAGATCATAAGGCCTGTGTACAGTAGCTGAAAAGATGCACGTGCTTCATTTGGACCCTCTCCAATGCTCTGATCTATGTTCTTGGTATTCGAGGCTTTCCAAAACACTTATTTTGGAGAACGGGCTGAGCTTACATCTCTGAGATTTTAGCTGTAGTCCTTCCTTTTTATTTTATGTTTGTAGAAGACACGTTACAGAGCTGAGATGTACAGCGAATATGCAAGGGAGTGAGTGCCAGAGGCTTCAGCAACTATTGATCCAAACATTCCTTTTCTAGTGTGTGTAGTGGTGAGATTTCTCAGTGACATGCTGCCCACATTTGCTGGGCACAGTCTCTGGAACGTTAAATGCAACATAACACAGCCTGTGACTAAGTCGATTGAACATGCAGAGGGTGGTGGGAAGCTTTTATTAAACTTTACCAAATGAACATTATTTTATTCTCGTCCCCAGTTTCCCACTGTAAGAAGGGGAGGGAGGTAATACTAATGTGATGATGCAGAAGCCTCCACTGATAGCACAGTGATGGTTTTCTGTGAGCATTTTGAGAAAGAGCATTATTTTTCGGACTTGTACTTTAGCCACATATCTTTAATTGCCTGGCGTTTGGAGTAAAACATACTAGGTAGCCGTGAAACAGTTAAGTGTTTTGTTGTACCAGGTACGGATGCTTTAGGCAGCTTTACTTTCACATGTAGTAATGTCATATTTTAAGTGAACATCACAACTTTCCTTGGCGCCTTTTATGAAAACACTCTGGGAAGCACTGAGTGATTAATGACTAGAAAGCCAGCAGTGAGAAAGATGGAAAGTGGGTTCTTAGTATAATAAACTCAAACTCAGCATATATTCAGGCCTCTGTCCCAGTCGACCCATTGATCCCTAAACTAGGCAGCTTTTATAACCACGAGTATGTTAGAGTAAATCTGGAAATGAGAAATATTTTAAATTGGCAATATCATAAAAGGCTAGGGTTATGGGATAACAGAACCAACCATCTTGACTCTGATTTTGTTTGTGGTGCCATTAGTTTACATTGGCAAGGACCAAAAGTCCATCCTGCTCATGTACAGGAGGAAAAAGTGACATCCAAGGCAGCGAAGTGACCTGTCTTGAGCCTACAACCCGCTAGTGATAGGGCTAAATTCTAGGTCTGCTTATTAGTCCAGGGCTTGCTTCTCTGGAAAATCTTTATTAATCCTGCGTTGATGACTAATGTTAGGTGATGCAACACTCAGCTTATGAATGAGAATGAGCACTGCTTATGATTTTTTCAGGATTTCCTGTTTTAAAGGTAGTTTGCCAGGGTTCTTGTTCCAGCATTAAGAAGGGTTCAGCAATCTGGAAAAGAGGCTGTGTGTAACCTAAGTAAGAGTCCAGTGATGAAATATAATTTTGAAAGGCATTTGGGGGTCAGAGGAGCCTAGTTAAAGAAACTAAGATCTCCTCATCTCAGGACCCCATGCTTTTTTAAAAATTTATTTTCCCTTTATTGATTAAGATATTACAAATGTGTCCTTATACCCCCAATGTCCTCTCATCCCCCCAATCCTGCCCTCACCCTCAGCCCCTGTTGTCCATGTCCATCGCTTATGCTTACATGCATGCATACAAGTCCTTTGGTTGATCTCTCCCCCTCACCGCCACCCTCCCCTACCTTCCCTCTGAGTTTTGAGCATCTGATTGATGCTTCTCTGTCTCTACATCTGTTTTTGTTCACCGGTTTATATTGTTCATTATAATCCACAAATGAGTGAGAGCATGTGATATTTATCTTTCTCTGACTGACTTATTTCATTTAGCATAATGCTCTCCAGCTCCATCCATGCTGTTGCAAATGGTAGGAGTTCCTTCCTTTTTACAGCAGCGTCGTATTCCATTGTGTAAATGTACCACAGTTTTTTAATCCATTCATCTGCTGATGGGTTTTTATTAACACAAATTGTCCTGAGGCAAGGTGGAGATATACACTTCAAAGGGTAGGGTTTCCTATACACAGTCCATTGTCAGATTGGAAGAATTAGCCTATGGCTGTTCAGGTGTTTGGCCAGTAGGAGGCAATAACATGTAGATTAAGATGCCCTGAGCTGTCTGGCAGCAAACAATCATCCCTTTTCAGGTTTGAGGAAATGCCATCAGCCATCCCCAACAGGTGACAACATATGTGACTCAGCCCTTGTTGAGTCCCCAAGTTCCATCAACCTTTTGATGAACCTCTTACAATTATGACATGCTGGAATTGGCTTCTGGCAGTAGTTGATTCACATTTTCTCATAGTTGATTAATATATAAATGTCAACTTGTGAAAAAAAATAAGATTCTATGGTTGCAATTTTTCATAAAATCCCATATGAATTCCCTGCATATCTTTTTTTAATATTTATTTTTCAGATTATTATAGATGTCCCTCTTTTTTCCCCCCATAGCTCCCCTCCACCCAGTTCCCACCCCCATCCCAGGCCCTCACCACCCCACTGTCTGCGTCCATAGGTACTGCATACATGCATATAAGATCTTTGTCCAATCTTTTCCCGCATCCCCTTTCCCCCCTCTGAGAATTGTCAGTCTGCTCCATTTCCATGCCCCTGATTCTATTACATTCACCAATTTATTCTGTTCATCAGATTTTTCATTCATTTGATTTTTAGATTCACTTGTTGATAGATATGTATTTGTGTCACTTTGTTGTTCATAACTTTTTATCTTTACCTTTTTCTTCTTCTTTCTCTTCTTAAAGAATACCCTTCAGCATTTCATATAATACTGGTTTGGTGGTGATGAACTCCTTTAGATTATTTTTTTTTTCTGTGAAGTTATTTATCCGACCTTCAATTATAAATGATAGCTTTGCTGGGTAGAGTAATCTTGGGTGTAGGTTCTTGCTATTCATCAGTTTGAATATTTCTTGCCACTCCCTTCTGGCCTGCATAGTTTCTGTTGAGAAATCAGCTGACAGTTGTATGAGTACTCCCTTGTAGGTAACTAACTGTTTTTCTTTTGCTGCTTTTAAGATTATCTCTTTGTCTTTTGCCCTTGGCATTTTAATTATGATGTGTCTTGGTGTGATCTTCTCTGGGGTCCTCTTGTTTGGGGTTCTCTGCACTTCCTGGACTTGTAAGTCTATTTCTTTCACTAGGTAGGGGAAGTTTTCTATCATTATTTCTTCAAATAGGTTTTCAATATCTTGTTCTCTCTCTTCTTCGGGCACCCCCATAATTCGGATGTGTTTGCTTGAAGTTGTCCAAGAGGCTCCTTACACTGTCTTCATATTTTTGTTTTTTTCTTTTTGCTCTTCCAGTTGCATGTTTTTTGCTTCCTCGTATTTCAAATCTTTTACTTGATTCTTGGGATCTTCTAGTCTACTGTTGAATCTCTGTATATTATTATTTCTTTCAATCAGTGTATGCTTAATTTCTGACTAGTCCTTTTCCATTTTTTTGGCATTCTCACTAAGATCCTTAAAGGTCTCACTAGGTTCCTTGGAGGTTTCTAGAAGATTCTTGAGTAACCTTAAAACTGTGGTTTTGAACTCTATGTCCAATATTTTGCTTTCTTCCATTTCTTCCATTTGTGACATGTTTCTTTGTCTCCACATTTTGGCTGCTTCCCTGTGTTTGTTTCTATGCATTTGGTAGCTGCTGAGTCTCCTTGAGTTGATAGAGTGGCCTTGTGTAGTAGGTGCCCTATAGGGCCCAGTGGTTTAGCCTCCCAATCACCTGAGGTGGACACTCTTGGTGCACCCCTTTGTGGGCTGTGTGCACAGTCTTGAAGTTGAGCCTTGATTGCTGTTGGTATCACTGGGAGGAATTGACCTCCAGGCCAATTGGCTGTGAGAACAAGCTGTGTCTACAATGGAAGAGCTGCTGTGCAGGAGACACCTTATGGGGTAGGACTTGCTTCAGTGGGGCTTTGGTGCTCACTGAGTCTGCCCCTCGAGTGTGTCATTTATGGATGTGAAGAGTTGTAATCTGGTGTGGTCTCTCACTGACCTCTGGGTACACTGGCTCTTGGATCTCCAAGGAGGTACAAAGTCAGCCACTCCCTGTGGCTACCCAGCAGTAGCTACAGAGAGATCTGCAGATTCCTCCTCTTTGTATCATGTTTGGAAGTGCCCAGAGGAGGCCCAGTTGTGAAGCAAGGCACGCTGGAGCTGGTGAGGCCTTGGCCTTCTTTTGATAGCTTTGGGGCTCCCTGAAGCAGCTGAAGCTTGTTTGACAGGTTTTAGGCTGAGAAAGAACAGGCCATTCATATGCAAAAGCCTCTGCGCACAGCTTGGGTGGGGTTGTAAATTGGGTAGGGCAGGATCTCAGGGAATCTCCAGGGTGGAGCAAACAGCAATGGCTGCCAGTCAGCCCTACACTGGGGAGGTCCCAGCACAGGAACAATGACCACTGCGAGCACGTCTGTCTGGAAGAAAGCCTCCCGCGCGTTCCTGCCCTGATGACAGACAGTCCAGTTTCTCCCCATATGTGTCTGGGTCCCCCCAAGTCTCGCCCAGCACTGGAGCTCAGAGCAAGTGGGAGCTTGTATCTCCCTCCCGATTAAAAGAGCAGCGCACCCGGGTGCCAGCCAGTTCTGTGCCTCCGCACCTCCTACCAGTCTCAATGCACTTTCTTCTTTACCTCTCTAGCTGTAGAACTTCCACTCAGCCAGCTTTCCTACAGTTCTAGATGATAGTTGTTATATATTTTAGTTGTAATTTTGATGTGGTTGTGGGAGGCAGCAAGTACAGGTGTTTATTTTTGCTACCATCTTGGTTCTCTCTCTTCCCTGCATATCTTTGTGTGCTACCTGTATTGGCTTCCTATTGCTGCCACAACAAATCATCATAAGCAGTGGCTTTAAACAACACAAAAATGTATCATCATACAGTTCTGTAGATTACAAGCTTAAAATGGGTCATACAGGTTGAAATTAAAATGGCAGCAGGGCTGAGAGACTCTAGGAGAGTCCATTCGCTCATCTTTACCACCTTCTAGAAACCATCTATATTTCTTGTCTCGCGGCCTCTCCCTCCATCATCAAAGCCAGCAGCATAATATCTCCCAATCTCTTCCTATCTCTGGCCCTCCTAACTCTTTCCTGTTTATAGAATTTTATTGATTTTTGGAGAGAGGGGAAGGGAGGAGAGAGAGAAATATCAATGATGAGAGAGAATCATTGATCAGTTGCCTCCTGAACATCGCTACCAGGGATTGATCCCACAACCCAGGCATATGCCCTGATCTGGAATCAAACTGGCAATCTTTTGGTGTACAGGACAATATCTAACCAACTGAGCCACACAGCCAGGATCTAACTCCCTCTTTAAGAAGACTTGTGATTACATTAGGCCCAACTGCATAACTTTGTCTCAAAATCCTTAATTTAATCACATCTACACAGTCCCATTGGTACAGATTGGGGTTACTACCAGCTGGGCCCTCAGTTCTTTTAAAAGTAAAGCAAAAAAAAAAAAAATACATTCCAAACTAGGCAAGTGCCAGTTAAGAGAGTGTGGGACAAAATGGCCAAGCTGCTTACATTCCAAATGAGAAGCTGGACACACAAGAGAGAATGAGAGAGAATGAGAGAGAGAGAGAGAGAGAGAGAGAGAGAGAGAGAGAGAGAGAGAGAAGGGAAAGGAGGGAATGGCATGGGCATGCTCCTTGAAGATAGAATGTGCATGCAAGAGCAAGCATGACCCCCAACTCCTGGGTTTTAAAGAGGGATTTTCTGGGTGGAGCCTTTCAATTGCATTCATGGATGATTGACAGAAACTATATTTCTTCTGGGCATGCCCTTACCCATAATGTATACAGGAAAACCCACTGAGGGACAGGGCCAAAACCAAAATGCAAATTTTATTATAATTAGTCCAGAGCCCTCATAAGGTCGCATTGGCATTGAGGTCATGTTGTTTCCTCTGAGCTTGCACCAAGAACCTGCTGGCTCCAAACCTACCTGCTGGCAGTCTTCTGGGCTGCCTATAGAGAGGTGTTTGAAGGCAATGTTGGTCCAAGCCCTGTTCACGACCCCAGGGCAGGCCTCGCCCCAGCCGCTCCTGTCTAATTGCCTCCCTAACGCCATTTGCCATGTAAAGTAGTCTATTCTCTGTTTCCAGGATTAGGATGTGAACAATATTTGGGGGGAGGGGGAGTTGGAGGGCATTATTCTGCCTTCCACACTAGCCCACTTAACTGAAAGTTATTGTTTTAACTTGTTTCTCATTATATTTTATTTAGATTCTTTGAGTTTATCAGGAGGAAAATGATAAGTAGCTTTATTTGCAGACATTTGCCCCAAATAAACATTTTTTATTTCTGACACTTAATAAAAGGCATTATCTCCCCATACCTCTTTTATAACAAAGACCTTACTTGTGATATATTTGGGGCTGAGGGGGGAGGGTTATAAGAAAAAAATAAGAAGGAAAAGTTAAATGAAGTTGTGAGATAATACCCAGATTGTGAGAAGTTCTTTAAAGGGTGAGAAAGAACAAACCCACCAAATTAGAAAAGTTTTATGAGACATCATACCAGTTCCCTAGGACTGCCGTAACAAGTTACCACAAACTTATTATGTTAAAAAACAGGGATAGTTCTGGGGGCCAGAAGTTTGAAATCAGGATATTGGCAGGGCCACACTCTCTGTAGAGTCTCTGAGAAAGAATTCGTCCTTCCTCTTCTAGCTTCTGGGGGCTCCAGGCATTCCTTGGCTTGTGATAATACCACTTCAATCTCTGCCTCCATCTTTCCATCACCTTCTTTTTGTGTTTCTGTGTGTTCTTCTTTGTCTTCTACAAGAGCATTGCCATTGGACTTAGGACCCATCCTTACCTCTTTGCAGATATAAACCTTAGTTACATCTGCAAAGACCCTATTTCCAAATAAGGTCACAACTACCCACCCAGCGTGGCTCAGTGGCTGAGCTTCTGCCTATGAAATGGCAGTTCCATTTCCAGTCAGGGCACTTGCCCAGGTTGGGGCTTGATCCCCAATGTGGGGCGTGCAGGAGGCAGCCAATCGATGATTCTCTCTCATCATTGATGTTTCTTTCTCATGCTCCCTTGCCCTTCCTCGCTGAAATCAATAAAAAGTAAAAAAATAAAAATATAAAAAGTATATATACAAATAAAGTCACATTGTGAGCTACCACATAGACATGAATTTTGGGAGGACACTATTTAACCTACTACAGATATATAGATGTATTAAAGAATTATTTTTTATAATTAATTTCTAGTTATTTTTCCTCACTTATCCCTACTTGAAAAAATAATTATTAGCCTTATTCCTCAATGCTATAGATGTTTTTGCTATTATTATTAATACTAGAGACTTGGTGCACAAAATCTGTGCCCTGTGAGTGAGTGTGTGTGTGTGTGTGTGTGTGTGTGTGTGTGTGTGTGTGTTGTGTCCCTCAGCCCTGCCTGCACCCTCTCATAGTCTGTGACCCCTCCGGGGATGTCCACCTGCCAGCTTAGGCCTGCTCCCCATGGGGATCAGGCCTATGCCGGCAGTTGGACACCCCTCTCGCAGGCTGGGACCCCTTGCTCCTTACCACCTGCCTGCTCACTGCTCCTTACCACTCGTCTTGCTGCTCCTTAGCACTGCCGCTGCACCCGTAAGCTGTGAGCCCGGCTTCTGGCTGAGCGGCGCTCCCCCTGTGAAAGTGCACTGACCATTAGGGGGCAGCTCCTGTGTTGAGTGTCTGCCTCTGGTGGTTAGTGACCAGTCGTTCTGGTCATTCTGCCGTAATGATTGCTTAGGCTTTTATTATATAGATTGTCTAAATTCTTAGGAATTCTCTAAATGCTAATTAATAATTCACGTAAAATGGTAATGATTCCCATTACAGTTGTTATTATGTATTGTTGTAGTCCTCGATAATTTATAAACATTCCACCCCACAACAATCAGGTGGTTTTACTATTTCTCTTACACACGAAAAAACCAAGGTTCAAAAAGGCTCAATAATTTGGTCAACATTACATATATAGGAAATGACAGAGGTAAGAAACAGACATACATAACAAAACATGCCCCTCTCTTCCAATTTTCCAGAGTCCTAATTGCAGGGTCCATTCTGTCCCAATCAGTTTACAAGCACATCCCTTCTCCTTCAATTCTCACTTTTGAATTTACCTCCAGGGTTATTCATTAGCAATGACAGCTAATACCTAGCCTTCAAGCTTTTGGGAAAGTATAAGAATAGCAACAACTAGAAATTCAAAAGTTTAAAGAATAGTGATAAAAAGGGGAAGCAAGCCAACCAAGAAACATCTGTAAACAGTGTTATTGAATTTGGGAATCACAAAAGCAGATGGAAAATGCCAAAACATTTCCAGAGCCCTTGAAAAACAACCCTCTATTAAATTGAAAAGAGTTTTAGGATTCTGGTCTTAGATCACAAATGAAACAAAAACAGGTTCAGGAAAAAACAACTGTTTGTGAGTAAAAATATATCCAGAAATCCCTTAACTTACTAAATGACCTTATAAGGTACTTTGCAAGTAAACAGACAAACAAAAGTAAAAAATAATACTGTTACCATGTTTGTTGATTACAAAAAAACAAAACAAGGAAAAAATAAAATTAATTTTTTGAATAGTGGGCCTTAATTGGGAAGGTATTTGGGATGCTGACAGAAACACCTAGTAGACTGACAGTTTTATCTTTTGGTAAGCATTTAATTTAAGGAGAGTTTTCTAAAAAAAAAATTACTCTTTGCTTATTCTTTTTTTAAATTTTATTTTATTATTTAAAGTATTATGAATAGCAGTACATATGTCTCCTTTTTTTCCCCATTGACCTTCCCCCAGCCACCCTCCCCCCCCCCCCCCCGCCGCCAACCCGCACAAGCCCTCACCCCCTTCCCCAGTGTCTTACATCCATTGGTTATTTCCCCAGTGTCTTGCATCCATTGGTTATGCTTCTATGCATGCATACAAATCCTTCGGTTGATCTCTTACCTCCCTGCCCAAACCCTCCATAGCCTTCCTGCTGTAGTTTGACAGAAGCTTCTTTGCCTCTGTATTTATTTTTGTTCATCAGTTTATAATGTTCTTTATATCCCACAAAAAAGTGAGATCATGTGGTATTTTTCTTTCACTGCCTGGCTTATTTCACTTAGCATAATGGTCTCCAGTTCCATCCATGCTGTTGCAAATGGTGAGAATTCCTTCTTTTTTATAACAGCATAGTACTCCACTGTGTAGATGCACCACAGTTTTCTAATCCACTCATCTGCTGATGGACATTTAGGCTGTTTCTAAATCTTAGCTATTGTAAATTGTGCTGCTATAAACATAGGGGTGCATGTATCGTATCTGATTGGTGTTTCTGTTTTCTTGGAATATATTCCTAGATGTGGGATCACTGGGTCAAATGGTAGTTTCATTTTTAATTTTTTTGAGAAAACACCATACTGTTTTCCACAGCAGCTGACCAGTTTGCATTCCCACCAGCAGTGAAGGAGAGTTCCTTTTTCTCCACATCCTCTCCAGCACTTGTCGTTTGTTGATTTGTTGATGATAGCCATTCTGACAGGTGTGAGATGGTACCTCATTGTCGTTTTGATTTGCATCTCTCAGATGATTAGTGACTTTGAGCATGTTTTCATATGTCTCTTGGCTTTCTGAATGTCCTCTTTTGAAAGGTGTCTATTTAGATCCTTTGCCCATTTTTCTATTGGGTTGTTCATCTTCCTTTTGTTAAGTTGTATGAGTTTCCCTGTAAATGTTGGAGATGAAACCCTTATCGGAGATAACATTGGCAAATATGTTCTCCCATGCAGTGAGCTTTCTTGTTGTTTTGTTGATGGTTTCTTTTGCTGTGCAGAAGCTTTTTATTTTGATGTAGTCCCATTTGTTTATTTTCTCCTTAGTTTCCATTGCCCTAGGAGCTGTATCAGTAAAGATATTGCTATGACAAATGTCTGCTATATTGGTGCCTATGGCTTCTTCTAAGAGTTTTATGGTTTCCAATCATAAGTTTAAGTACTTTATCCATTTTTAGTTTATTTTTGTGTATGGTGTAAGTTGGTGGTCTAGTTTCAATTTTCCCAACACCATTTATTGAAGAGACTGTCTTGACCCCATTGTATGCTCTGGCCTCCTTTGTCAAATATTAATTGAGTATAATGGCTTGTGTCAATTTCTGGGTTCTCTGTTCTGTTCTATTGGTTTATATGTCTGTTCTTGTGCCAGTACCAGGCAGTTTTGAGAACAGTGGCTTTGTATTATAGCTTGACATCTAGTATTGTGATCCCTTCAACATTGTTCTTCTTTCTCAAGATTTTTGCAGCTATTCGGGGTCTTTTTTTATTCCAGATGAATTTTTGGAGAGTTTGTTCTAGGTCTTTGAAGTATGCCTTTGGTATTTTAATGGGGATTAAATTGAATTTATAGATTATTTTAGGTAGTATGGACATTTTAATGGTGTTGATTCTACCAATCCATGAACATGGTATATTCTTCCATTTGTTCATGTCTTCTCCTATCTCTTTTTTCAGCATCCTGAAATTTTTTGAGTACAGGTCCTTTATCTCCTTGGTTAAATGTATTCGTAGGTATCTTAATTTTTTTGTTGCAATGGTAAATGGGATTGCTTTTTTAGTTTCTCTTTCTGTGAGTTCATTATAGGTATATAGAAAAGCCATCAACTTCTGGGTGTTAATTTTGTATCCTGCTACATTGCCGAATTCATTTATTAAGTCTAGTAGTTTTTTGATGTAGTCTTTGAGGTTTTCTACGTACAATATCATGTCATCTGTGAATAAGGACAGTTTTACTTCTTCTTTTCCAATTTGGATGCATTTTGTTTCTTCTTCTTGTCTGATCGCAATGGCTAGTACTTCCAGTACTATGTTGAACAGGAGTGGTGAGAGGGACCATCCCTGTATTGTTCCTGTTCTTGGGGGAAATGGTTTCAGTTTTTGCCCATTGAGTATGATGTTGGCTGTGGGTTTGTCATATAAGGCTTTTATTATGTTGAGGTATGGTCCCTCTATTCCCACCTTGCTGAGAGTTTTTATCAAGAAAGGGTGTTGGATTTTGTCAAATGCTTTTTCTGCATTAATGGATATGATTATATGGTTTTTGTCTCTCAGTTTATTTATGTGGTGTATCACGTTTATTGATTTACAGATATTGTACCATCCTTGCATCCCTGGAATAAATCTCATTTGGTCATGGTGTATGATCTTTCTAAGGTAATGCTGGATTTGATTTGCTAGAATTTTGTTGAGGATTTTAG
Organism: Myotis daubentonii; assembly: GCF_963259705.1. Taxonomy (NCBI): domain Eukaryota; kingdom Metazoa; phylum Chordata; class Mammalia; order Chiroptera; family Vespertilionidae; genus Myotis; species Myotis daubentonii. The sequence continues at coordinate 170,065,309 of NC_081840.1, read as the reverse complement.
CATCTATGTTCATCAAGGATATTGGCCTGTAATTCTCTTTCTTTGTATTGTCTTTATCTGGTTTTGGGATTACGGTAATGCTGGCTTTGTAGAAAGTGCTTAGAAGTGTTCCTTCCTCTTGAATTTTTTGGAATAGTCTGAGGAACATAGGTCTTATTTCTTCTTTGAATATTTGATAAAACTCCACTGTGAAGCCATCTGGTCCAGAGCTTTTGTTTGTTGGAAGATTTTTATTACTGCTTCAATTTCCTCCATATATATCAGCTTATTAAGATTTTTTTATTCCTCCTGGTTGAGTTTTAGAAGGTCAGATTTTTCTAGCAATATGTCCATTTCTTCCAGGTTGACCAGTTTGTTGGAATAGAATTGTTCATAGTATTTTTTTTACAATTCTTTGTATTTCTGTGGGGTCTGTTGTTATTTCACTTCTTTTGTTTCTGATTTTGTTTATTTGGGTCCTCTCTCTTTGCTTCTTGGTGAGCCTGGCTAGAGCTTCATCAATCTTGTTTATCCTTTCAAAGAACCAGCTCTTGGTTTCATTGATCTTTTATATTACTTTTTGGTCTCTATGTCATTTATTTCCACTCTGATCTTTATTATTTTCTCCCTTCTGCTCACTCTGGGCTTTTCTTGTTGCTCTCTTTCTAATTCTTCAAGTTGCAAATTTACATCATTTATTACCCATTTTTCTTGTTGTTTTTTGTTTGTTTGTTTGTTTTGTTTTGTTTTTTGAGATAGGCCTGTAATACTATGAACTTCCCTCTTAGGACTGCTTTCACTGTGTCCCAAAGATTTTGGATTATTGTGTTTTCATTGTTGTTTGTTTCCAGGATGTTTTTTATTTCTTCTTTGATCTCTTTGGTAACCCATTCATTGTTTAATAGTATGCTATTCAGCCTCCAAGTGTTTGAATTTTTGTGATTGTTTTTATTGTAGTTGATTTCTAATTTTATGCCATTGTGATCTAAGAAGATGCTTGATATGATTTCAATCTTCTTGAATTTAGAGAGACTTTGCCTGTGTCTCAATATATGGTCTATCTTTGAGAATGTCCCATGTGAACTTGAGAAGAATGTGTATGTGTATTCTGTAGTTTGGGGTGGAATGTTCTAAAGATGTCTATTAAGTCCATCTGATCTAGTGAGTCATTTAGGGTTGCTATTTCTTTGCTAATTTTTTGTCTGGGGGATTTATCCAGTGATGTTAATTAGGTTATTAACGTCTCCTACTATGATTGTATTGCTGTCAATCTCTCCTCTGATATCTTCCAGATGTTTTTTATGTTTTTGGGTGCTCCTATATTGGGTGCATATATGTTTACCAGAGTTATAGCCTCTTGTTGTATCAATCCTTTAGAATTATGAAATGGCCTTCTTTGTCTCTTGTTACGGTCTTTACTTTGAGATCTATTTTGTCAGATATAAATATTGCTACCCCAGCTTTATTTTCATTTCCATTTGCCTGATAGATATTTTTCCATCCCTTCACTTTTAGTCTGTGTGAATCCCTTGTTCTGAGGTGGGTCTCCTGTAGACAGCATCTATATGGGTCATGTTTTCTTAGCCATTCAGTCACTCCATGTCTTTTGTTGGGAGCATTTAATCCATTTATATTTAATGTTATAAATGATAGGTACTTGTTTGTGGCCACTTCTGTGCTTTATGCCTGTGTTCCTTCCTCCCTTTCTATTTCTTCTTTTTACAACATTCCCTTTAACATTTCTTGCATTGCTGGCTTGGTAGTGATAAAATCCCTTAGCATTCTTTTGTCTGCAAAGCTCCCGATTTCCCCTTCAATTTTGATTGATAGTCTTGCTGGATAGAGTATTCTTGGATTCAGTCCTTTGCTTTGTATCACTTTGTATACTTCATTCCATTTCCTTCTAGCTTGGTGTGTCTCTGTTGAGAAATCACTTGATAATCTGATGGGGGATCCTTTGTAGGAAAATCTCTGTCTCTCTCTTGCAGACTTTAAGATTCTCTCTTTGTTGTTAATATTTGCCATTGTAATTATGATGTGTCTTGGTGGGTCTTTTGGGATTCATCTTGCTTGTGATTCTCTGTAGTTGTGTGACTTTTTTCTTCCCCATATCAGGGAAGCTTTCTGTCATTATTTCTTCAAATAGATTTTCTAATCCTTGCTGTTCTTGTCCTTCTGGCACCCCTATTATACATATGTTATTTCGTTTTGTTGTCTCAAAGCTCCCTTAGGCTCTCCTCCTGATTTTTAATTTTTTTCTATAGTTGGTGTTCAGATTGGGCTTGTTTCTCTAACAGTGGTTCTCAACCTTCCTAATACCACAACCCTTTAATATAGTTCCTCATGTTGTGGTGACCCCCAATTTCATTGTTATAAATTGAACATAATTAAAGCATAGTGATTAATCACAAAAACAATATGTAATTATATATGTGTTTTCTGATGGTCTTAGGCGACTCCTGTGAAAGGGTTGTTCAACCTCCAAAGGGGCCGCGATCGACAGGTTGAGAACCGCTGCTCTACATTATCATCTAACTCACTAATTCAGTCCTCTGCTTCTTCTAGTCTACTGTTGAAACCTTCCATAGCGTTTTTGATTGTAGCTATATCACTTTTGATTTCTTCCTGATTTTTGCAGTTGTTAATTTTCTTGTCCATCTGGTTTATGAACTGTATGACCATTACTCTGAATTTTTTTTGTCACATAGCTTGCCTCAGTTTCACTTATTTCATTTCTTGGTGATTCCTCTTTTTCTGTTCTCTGGGGATTTTTTCATTGTCTCCCCATTCTATCACCAGAAGGTCCAAATGCCAAGTTGCGGATGCCTGAGCCATGTGCAATGGGAGCATCACACCACCCCAATGTCTGAAGAGCTCCGACAATGAGATGTGTGACTGCTGTGGCTCAGTGGGAGCCACGCACACCAAGAATCACAGTCATCAGCGCTCAGTGCGGCCTCGTGCACACACCTAGAATCAGGGACCCCACATGCGCTGCACTGAGAAAAAGTCCCCGCAGGCATACACTGAAAATCAGAGTCCCCTCGTGTGTTCACCAGGAGTCAGAGACCCCGTGCGCAGGCACCGAGAATCAATTATCAGAGTCTCTGTGGCTTGGTGTGGCCACACACCATGAATCAGGTTCCCTGTGTGTGTGTGTGCTGAGAATTGGAGTCACCGGTGCTCAGTGTGCATGCACTGAGAATCAGGTATCCCGTGTGCTCACACTGAGAAACAGAGTCCCCACATGTGCATGCCAAGAGCCAAGTCACTGGTGCTCAGTGGTGCCTCTTTCACAGAGAATTAGGGTCCCTGGTCTGCTTGGGCTCAGGTTGCACAGCCACCCTGTATTGGCAGGAGGCCCACTCCACCCAGAGCCAAAGTCAGGCAGTGCAGCCGCCCTCTGTTGGCAGGAGGCTCACTCCTGCAGCACATGAAACGGCCTCCCCATGTCTGCATGCCCAGAGTCAAAGTCAGGCAATGCAGCTGCCCTGTGTCAGCAGAAAGGCTGCTTGTGCAGAGCTGGTCTGGCAGTTCCTATGCCACAGCAGCGGGCCAGTGGGGAGGGAGATGGGCTCCGTGACTCTCAGTAATCTGTGGCTGGGAGTATTGGTGTCCGTGGGTCTGCAGGTCTTTGTCCCAAGTGGTTGTGTCCTGGCTTGTGCTGAGACCAGATTGGGTGGTGGTGAGGTTAGGGTTCTAGTCAGAAGCAGTCTGTTCTTCAAGATGACGTGGCCTCTGTGCCTGCACTGGTCGCCCTGGAGTGTCGTAGTTCAAGAATGCCTGGTCTGGCAACCCCCTGGGAAGACCCGCAGGATCTAACTGTCCCTAGTTCACACACACACACACACACACACACACACACACACACACACACACACACACACCACATCTACACACTCCTCTATTGCTCCCTCACTCTCTCACACATTCTCCCTCCCTGCCTTCTTGTCGGTCACCATCTTCCTCTCGCTTATTCTTTTATATTTCCCCCACTGGTTCAAATTTTACTCTTCTTTATGAGAAATTCTTTTATTAATTGACCTATTGTTTTCTAGTTTTGTGCTTTTCCTCATTTTATAGGAGAATAAAGTAAAATTAAGAGTTAAGGAACGTACATGAAATATCTATCTTTAGTTACTGAATAAATAAAAGGCTTTCTTGTTTAAATTGTTCATGTTGATACCAAAATTTCCAGTTGGGTCTGAGTTCCTGGTCTTGCAAAATCAAGAATGAGTTTGTGGACAAAAACAGTTAGCGGAAGCAAAGTTTATTGAGAGATAAACGGACTCCCTGCAGCAGGGAGCAGCAGAGAGGGGCTGAAAGCAGGTCTCTCATGAAGCTTCTTGGTTTCAGGTGCTAAAGTCCCCTGCCCCTTAAGCCATTCCTGGAAAAGGTACAGCTGGGGTTCCAGGAGAGCCAAAAGCAGGTCAGTGTCCAGAGTGTCTGTTCCAGGTTGCAGCCAGGTGTAGTTCAGCACGAGCTAATTAAAGTCCATTAGTCCATGGAGTCCCATATGGCCCTAAGCCACGTGGGCGCAGGGGAGCATATCCCGTGCCACAGGAGAGCCAGGAGCCCAATGTGCCAGAGAGAGAAGAAAGTGTGCTTCTTTTCCTAGGGGTAGTTATATGCTTTGCTAGCTCCTGATTGGTAGTTTCAAAGAATTCTGCCTTAGCAACATCTATACATTTTAAAGCTCAAGTTCCAGCATGCAGGATGGACATGACTGAGGACTGCCACTTAAGGTCTGAGGTAAAGTTACTGTTCCCACCTATCCAGGTTGCCCCAGCAACTCCTGCCTAGCTGGTTCAGTTCTACCTACTTTGTTTGTCTCTATGGTGCAGTCAGCAAGCTGCATCCTATTATCTCACAAAATTGTGTCACTCTTAGACTTCCTTGTATTATTCCCCCTCCTGTGGTCCCATCCCTGAGTACCAACATCTTTTAAATTGATGACAGCCAACACTGCAACTCTAGCAGAGATCTTATTCCTGAGCACCTGACTATATCCAGTCACCTCTTGTACTTGACCACTTAGACCACTTGAGTATCCCTAGACATCTTAATTTCCACATATCTAAAACTAAGCATATGACCTTTTGCCCCAAACCTCACCTTCCTGTAGGTGGTAACACCAACCTCTCAGTCAACCAATTTAGATATTTGGGAGTCATCACAGATACATCCTTCATAGTCAGGACTTAACTGGTCATCAAATGGGGGGAAAATCTGTCTCCTGAACATTTCTCAAGCCCTTCTCTTTATCTCCATTTCTTCTACTCATCTACATTGTGATTGTGCCATGTCTAAACTCTGGATTCCATTCAGATCTTTATTCCTCTGATATTAATTAAGTGGTTTCAACAGAAATCCTTCAATGGCTTGCTTCAGCTTTCAACATAAGATTAATGATAACGATGACTGCCATGTATGTGTTTACTAAGTGTCAAATACTATTCTGGATATTTGACATTCATGCATTTGCATTTGTTCTCATCTGATATCAATACTGTAAGATAAATATTACTCTAATTTCATAAATGGAGAAACTGAGGTTAAGAAGACTTAACTAACTTGCCCAAGACTAGTGAGCCCTGTGAGTGTTGAGCTGGGGCTCAATCCTAGGGCAGCCTTGCTGCAAAGCCTTCTGTTTCACTGGACCTGTTGCTAAATTCAAATTCCTGAAATCAGCAAATGTGGCTCTTAAGGATCTGTAGCACTCAACTGCTGAGCCTCCCTAGCATGTGCAATGGCTTCAGCAATACGAAGATCTTTGGTATAACCTTTCTTCCCTTTCCTCTCTCTCTCTCTCTCTCTCTCTCTCTCTCTCTCTCTCTCTCTCTCTCTCTCTCTCTCTCTTCTCTCCTTTTTTAACCTCATACATATATACTTTTTTTAAAAAGTATTCTAGAATACATTCAAGTTGTTAAAAAATTCAAATAAAAAGAAGTAATTATAGTAAATTATTCCTCCTCTAGACAGTCCCACGCTCCTCCCGAGAGAGCTAATCATTTTTCACACTTTGATCTTAACTGTGAATTCATTTAATCTAAAGACTTGGATTTCTTCTGCTCTAGGAAGTTTCCTTGTGTTACTTCAGTTCATTCAATCTGCTCTCCACCTTTGGAACTCCTATAGAGCAAACCTTTGTGCCACAGACTGCTCTTGAAATCTGGTAAAGCTCATGGAACTCCAATAAAAATTTTATTAAATTGCATACATAGGATTATGAAAAGGACCAATTATATTGAAATTCAGTTATCAAAATACTAAAAAGTATGATACAGTAATATAATTCTTTATGAACCATTTAATAAAATCATCTAGCAGCACATTTAATAAGTATCTAAATTCTGAAGTCATGATTAGCACAAATTATATTTTGAGATACCTGAAGCAATATATACTGTCATGTAAAAATAAGTGTAATTCCTTTGGTGGTAAAGTCACAGGTACTGCCAGTACTACTATGATTGTTTTGCCTATATTCATAGTTGAAGGAATTATTAAGTTTCAGGTAGAGTTTATTAAATAATGTGTAATTTCCTTTTCTATACAACAACTTCTTGAAATCTATCCAAGGCCTTATGTTAGTATTACTGGAATTTTAGAATTTCTACTATCCTCAATGTTTCTTACATTTTCTCTCATACTTTCCAACTCTTTGTGTTCTAGGATTAACTTCCTATTTAGATATTTTATTCCATTGGTAAAAAGAACTTATCATACTACATTATGATAATTTTTCTACCTGTCACATCTTGCTAAAATTTCATGTCTAAAATAATGAGGAAATTACAGATAGATGCATTTGATCACTCAAGTGAAGTTAAAAAAAAAAAGAAATTCAGTGAGATTGATGTTGGTTCCTTAAGAGGAATGTTATTAGGGAACATTTTATAAATAGATGACTAAAACTGGTTATCAGATAATCATTCTTTATGAAAGACTAGATAAACCCAGAGATGATCCAAAATCGAGAAGTGATCATCCTAATTTAACCTTTGCTATTACTTTATGTTTAATCTAGAAAAAAAATGCAATAAGCATTCAATTTTGGCAATGAAAATATTCATAGGAAATTACCTTCATGAAAACTAATCTAATAAAAGAGAAACATGCAAATTGACCTCACCTCTGCTACACCCTAAGTCACGCCCACCAGCCAGTCAGAGCGACTATATGCAAATTAACCCAACCAAGATGGCGGCCAGCAGCCATGGAGCTGGAGCAAGCAGGAGGCTTGGTTGCCCCGGTGATGGAGGAAGCCAAGCTTCCTGCCTGCCCTGGCTGGCTGTGGCCTCCACTCAAGGCAACAAAGTTTCAATTATAGAAGATAAATAAATCCCAGATACCTGCTTCCAGCCAGCCTCCACTGGGAGCTTGGGTGGCTGGGGGCCATGGCCAGCCTGCAAACAGCCATCAGCCCCTCCCCCAGGACAGCCACACCCTCATGGGGTGAAGGTCTCCGCTGGGGGGCTTGACCAGCCTGCAAACAGCCATTAGCCACTCACCCAGACTGGACAGGCACCCCAGCAGGACCCCCCCACACACCCTGAAGGGGTGTGGCCAGCCTGCAAACAGCCATCAGCCCCTCACCCTGACTGTCCAGGCACCCCAGGGGGACCCCCACCCTGATCCGTGACACCCTTCAGGGCAAACCAGCTGGCCCCCACCCATGCACCAGGCCTCTATCCCATATAATAAAAGGGTAATATGCAAATTGACCCTAACAGCAGAAAGACTGGGGATGACTGGTCACTATGACACACACTGACCACCAGGGGGCAGATGCTCAATGCAGGAGCTGCCCTTTGGTGGTCAGTGCGCTCCCACAGGGGGAGCTCTGCTCAGCCACAAGCCAGGCTGACAGCTGCCAGTACAGCGATGGTGGTGGGAGCCTCTCCTGCCTCCTCAACAGCGTTAAGGATGTCCGACTGCAGCTTAGGCCTGCTCCCTGCTGGAGGGCTCCAGGGCTTCCAGAGAGATGTCTAACTGCCAGCTTAGGCCCAATCCCCCAGGGAGTGGGCTTAAGCCAGCAGGTGGACATCCCCTGAGGGGTCCCAGACAGCAAGACGGCATAGGCTGGGCTGAGGGACCCCCCCCCCCCGGGGTGCACAAATTTTTGTGCACCAGGCCTCTAGTAAACAAATAAAAAGAATGATCAAGGACTCTACAATAAGGTTATACTGATATGGTATATGGCAAATGATAAGAGATGATTTCTCCAACTAAAAATTACTGCCTAATAGAGGGAAAAAGAAGATGGGGGAGGGGTGGGAGAAGAAGATTAGCAAGAAAGAGACACTAATTTTAAATGTATGAACTAAAGAACATTCACAAAACAAAACAAAACCCACAAAGGCAAATTGAATTTCTTTTGCCATTAGAGTGACAGATTCTTTGTACATGTTCATTACATTTAAATGTTTGCCTCTCCTTTAACTCTCATTGATAACATACAAGACTACAAAAGATTGGGCTGCACAGCTGTGGATAACCTGCCAGCCAATACTGACACACATAGCTGATCACCAGTGTTACTCTCAAAATAATAAATGTCTAGTCTTCACATCTTTGTGTTTTACATGAACTATGCAAGAGAGAGGGCAAAAAGAAAATGCATCAGACCCCAGAGTAATTGTACATATTTTTCTGTTGTTGGCTAATGCTCTCATTCTGATACACACCCACCCAGCAGCTCCACTGAAATCAGTGAGCAACTTTCGTTTAAATATTGCACAGTCACACTCACAACTGCCTAGAGCAGACGGCAAACAGAAGCCTGGGGTCTCCCAGTGCTGCTATCATGAAGCCCAAAGCCCGAGCAGTGTTTAAAAATATTTACATTCCCTGACATTAAATAAAAACCAGGATATTTCCTCTTAAAAATGTTGATTTGGGGCTTTTCTAAACCAATCAGGAAATTTGACAACACTGGGCTTTGCCTGACTGAGATGGGCCTGAACTCTCTAACAGGTTCATCAGGCACATTATACCCAGAATGAAATACCAATTTTCAGCCTCAGCTTCCGGGACTCATAATCCTGCTCTCAGTACCCACTTTTCTCTCAGGATGATGACCAAGTGTCCCTATTTTTCAGGATCCCACTTGACTTTCATCTCTTTAGGAAGCCTTCCAGGAGCACCCAGCCTACCGTTCCCCCTCCAATGTCAATGGCCATGCAGTTCTGCAGTGGTGGGTTGTGATCTCTCTGTGATACATTATTGTGTATTTGGAGAATTCATTAAATCTGTAATGTTGCGCATATATATACTAGAGGCCGGGTGCATGAATTCGTGCATGGGTGGGCCAGGGGCAGGGTAGGCAGTAGGTTGGTCAGCCAGCCCACCCCCGATTGAGGTGGGGAGAACCTGTGAGGGCGTGGCTGGCTGGGGGAAGGGGCCAATCTGGGGCAAGGCCAGCCGGGGGGAGGGGCTGTGGGCGGTTGGCTGGCCAGCCCACCTCCTAGTCAAATCCTGGTCAAACTCCCAGTTGAGGGGACAATTTGCATGTTAGGCTTTTATTATATAGGATTGCCTTCTTTTTACCTATCACAAAATTTTTCACAACTGGGACAAGTATGGTGTCTATGATGAAAGAGCTAAGCCCAGTATGCTATTTACTTGCTGCATACATTTGAGCAAAATATTGATCCTCTCTAATCTTTACTCAGTCCCAATATTTGTAAAATGAGGGGGAGTGGGAAATAATACTCACTGTAGAGTTGTTGTAGAAATTAATGAGGCTGTGCATGATAAGCATTTTACACAGTGTCCCAAGTGCCTGGGATACACTAAGAACTTAATTAAAATGTTTGTGTTATTATTATTCCTCTATCAATATCACTCTCATGAGAGCTATTAAAGTGACTTAGCTCTAATTTCTTTTTTACGTGTTAGGCCTTTTGCTGCTCTAGAAGTTTGCACAGCTAACTTTCCTCTATTCTACCTGGTAATTAATATCATCAAAAAATATTCTTCCACTATTCTAAGATTCTCTTATTATTATGTCACTTACATTTCCATGTTAAAATCATATAGAATGCAAATAAATTGTTCAAGTCATAATTTTCTATTCAGATAGCAATGTTAATAACAAATACTTCTACCTACCACTTTATTGATCAACTAACCTGTGGCAGACACTGTGTTAGATTTTTTGTTGATGTTTTATCTCTAATGTTCAAAACTCTACAAGGAGGGCATTATGACACTCATTTATTAAATGAGAAATCACAAGTAGTTCAAAAAACTACTTGTATTTACTCAATATCTAGGTGGCAGACTGAGTTTAAAATGCAGTCTAACTCCAAAACCTATGTCCATCCCATTAATTACCTTTTGCCTTGTTTTTATTATTTAGTTCAATATTAAGCCACTCAGAGACTCCTGATAAATCTTTATAATTTCTAAAAATATTGTAATGGCACCTGGGAAAATAACTAACTAACTAACTAACTAACTAACTAACTAACTAACTAAATAAATAAATAAATAAATAAATAAATAAATAAAGATATTATAATAGAATATGTTTAATGAGTAATCATTTATTCTTAGGGTACTACTATTAATATTATTAACTAGAGACTCGATGCATGAAATTCATGCAAGAGTAGGCCTTCCATCCCCCAGCTGTCAGCACCAGCTTCCCTCTGGCACCCAGGACCTGGGCTTCCCTCCAGCTGCTGGCAGGCATTCAGGACCCGGGCTTCCCTTGCAGCCCCAGCTTTGTCCAGAAGGACATCTGGAAGGACATTTGGTCTAATTAGCATATTATGCTTTTATTATTATTATAGATAAACTCAATTTGGGTCCCCCTAAAAAATAAAGGCTAAATTAAGAAGGCCCTAGTTATCATTTAAAACATTTTTTTCCAGATGCAAGTAGAAACTGCACTACATTGTTTTGTTTTGTACTGTTTTACAGTATGCAGTGAAACTCAATATTTTGTTTAATAAGTATCCAATTTGCCATTTCAATTAGATATTACTGATGAAAAGGTAATGTCTCATTCTTGGATATTAGTTTCAAATGAGATTTAATATATCACATGGACATTTATGAAGCTGTTCTATACATAACATAATTGATTGCCTATTGATCTATTTTATAGCTGGTATATTTAATTTAAAAATATGTCTGTCTCAGTATTTAATGTGTTTGCTTTGACATTTGGCATTTTGGTTCTGTGTTTAGGTGTATAATATGATAAGAAATATATTTCTCATGGGCATGCAGAAAGTTATAAAAGAAAATTATCAGTAGAGTTTGAACAGATGTATTATTATTATTATACAGAAATAATCACATTCTTGCAGCTGTAATCTCGAGTGAAAATATGTTTCAAAGCAATATCTTAGTTTTGTTTAGGTAAACATGGGATTCTCAGCTTCATTTAATTAAACAAACAACAAAAAAGAATAGACACATAACATCTCCCTAAGTCAACTATTTTTTAAATAAATGGAATATTAATACACTTTAATGAAACTTTTCTCTTGTAATAGGAACTAGTTTATGTATCTTTGACTAGCTGTTTGTTAAAAATATTCCTGTTTGTGGTTGTTTTCTGTGTGTTTCCACTTTGAAAATCTACAGCTCCAAAACATGATAAATGCTTTCCGATCTTCTTGTTGATCGGGAAGCGGTAATGCAAAAGACTCACTAGCTTCTCCAAAGATGCATTCGGAGTGAATATATTTTAAGCTTATGTATAAGATCGCTTTGCCTGACTCACCCGTAGAATGAATTTTAATACTCACTTGCTCACTTATAATTTCTCTTTTCTAGTAGGGAACTTCCTGTAATTCCCTCACAGCCAGCTCCATTGTTCATCACCCTTATCTGAGCAGTCACTCCAGCAAATCTCCCTATCATACAACCCAGAAATCCCAAGACATTCTTCGTTGCCTATCCTCTTTTGCCTCCCAAATTTGTTAGCTTGCAGGTTCAGCTGCTTCTATCTACTTTCTGAATTCAAATATGACTTTCTGCCTCAATGAAAATCCTTGCACAGCTACTCATTTTACAGGCTTACTGTAGTCACTTATTTTTGTTATATTCTACTCTCCAGCTGTGTTTTGCACCTAATTTTTTACCTGCTGTACATCAATATTTTTTGCTACTTCCCCTACAACCAGAGACACCTCTGGGTCAAATATAAAGTATTGTATGGAAAGCTTTCTGTTAGTTATCCCTGACTTAGTGGACTGAAACCTTATTCTTTAATAACACCTAGAAGAAATACCAAAAAATATTGACAGTTTACTATTAACAGACAATGGGCTATTACATGCAATATATATTCTCTGTATAACCTGACAACTGAGTTAGTGGTCATTGATTCTATAGAAACTAAAACTCATGGAAGTTACCATTGTTTACTGATAAGGATGTCCAGTTTCACATTTCATGCCCAAACAGTCTGACTCTAGACTTCTTGTTCTTAGATACCAAACAATATTACTTATTGTTATAGCATTCTGCAACTTTATGAAATTATTCAGCCTCTACCAGCTGCCATTTCTCCTCCCATCACTCTCTCTTTCACTCAATCTCTCTCTCTCTTTCCCTCACATTCTCATTCATTTTCATCCTTCCTCCCTAATTTATTCTCCTTAATGTTTATTTTGCTCTGCTAAGCACAGAGGAGTATTTTCTTAAATCACAGTCTCACTAAGAGGTGGATAAGTGGTCTCTTGCTGACAAAACAATAAATAATAACCTTTCTCTCTTTATGCTTTTTGTTTTTGCTTCTTTTCCAACAAATTTCTCCTGCTCAATCTTATTTCAAAGGCCAAACTTCATCCTAAGCAATTTTTTTTCTCTATGGACGTAATTATAATTACTGTTTATATTTGCATTCTAAAATATACTTTATACACTTTGCTGCTTCTACTAAAATGCATTCTCCTTGAGGGCAGGGTAATATAAAGGATTTCAAGACACAAACATAAATATATCTCTGCCTCTTTATCTTGTTTACTAGCTCTATTTCTACTTCTGTGTTTTATTCAAACCAAATAATGCAGATTTTGTGCATGTGTATGTAAATGTATTTGAGTGTGTATGTTTAAAGAAGAGATGCAGCAAGAACTGGATAAAATGTGGCTTGCAAAATGAGTATACTATATCTTGTTTTGGTTTTTTATTTACATCTCCAAGACTCACTTTAATCGGTCATTAAATAACTCCAACCCTTTATGATAATTTTCATTTCTCAATGACTACATATATAATCTCAACTACAAAATTTTATAGTGGGTTAAACATGCTACAATATTTTATTCCCAACTCAATTCCAGGATTGCAGAGTGCTGCTACACAGGCTCTATCCCGCCAATATCATTGAGTTGGGCTGAATGTGAACCTCTGCAGCACTCTGTTTGATGCATCTACTCCACAAGAGACTGCAGAAGCAATCTGGAGAAGAGAAAGATTTTAAAGCCCTGTCATTAATGGGCACTTGTAAGCATAAGGAGACTTAAAGTGTTTCACCTCAAATGTAGAGTTAGGCCAGTCACTTCACATGTACTTCAGGTAAATAGATTACAAGTAAATTGCAGGCATTTCTTTAAGTGAAAAAAGCTTTTAGATGATTAAATAAGTCTCACTATGACACTATTTTTATCATCATTGAAACTCCATGCAATTTTCTCCTAAGTAAATTTCACTCCCAAATGTATCGCTTAAGTGTGTGATAAAACAATTCTGAAACTATGGCTTCCATTTGCTTCCATTGATCTGCTGGAAAGCAATGTGATTATATACATACAAAATAATTATGCTCCACCTCCAGTGTTGGCTGAGTATCTTGTATCGCACTAACTCTTTCACAAAAGCAGGCAGAACTAGAGGGGCAATGACCCTTGAAAGAAGGAATGTGCAGGAGGAGAGAGTCACATTTATATGGCTTCCCCCCTGAGAACACTGCCAAGTCCATGTACAACTCAAGACAGCTAGAACTGAAGAAGAAAGTTTCAGTTTTATTAGCTTCAGTGTCACAGGATGGGGTTCAGGGCTGCCAATCATCTGCAAATGAAGAGGGAACTTCAGAAAGAAGAGAGCCATAGTAGAAAGAACCTCCAAATCAACATACAAACGGTTATCAAATTCTTTGCTGAGCCTGAACCGTGTATGCGCAGGGGAAAACTCAGGACAGTGGGAAATAGCAGCAGCCCAAACAAGCTTAGCAGACTTAGTTGCCATGCACCACAGAATAGACAAAGTTTAGACTTTGAGTCCTGCCTGATGTAGAAGGGCTGGGCAAACACAGTGGGTATTTTATTAAAATTCTAGTAGGATTAAAATTGAAGACAAACACAATTTCCTTACAAAGAACTGTAAACCTTGGATTTTGCAAAATACAAAAATTTTTTCTACTTATCAAAGACACTATTAAGACAGTAAAAAGCCACACAATGGGAGAAAATGCTTGCTATACATACATATACGTGACTTTGTAGCTCAATGTATAAAAAACTCATAAAAACAATAACAAAAAGACAAGCAACACAATGAAAGCTAGTAAAAGACTTTAACAGTCACTCAAGACAAATTTCCAATAAACACATGAAAATATGCTTAACTAATAGCATTAGTCATCAAGAAAATGCTAATGAAAACCACAATGATTTGTATTTCACATCCACTGGAATAGCTACAATATAGACTGACAACACCAAATACTGGCAAGAATGTGGAGCAACTAGAACTCACAGATATTGATGAAGTAAAGTATGCAGAAACCAGTTTGGAAATCTGTGTGATAGTTTGTTAGTAAACTAAACATCTCTAGCCTATGACCCAGAATTTTCAATCCTACATATTTACCCAGGGGAGATACAATTGTGTTTATAGCAGATTTATTTGTAATAGCTCCAAACTGGAAGCATCCAAATATCCTACAACTGGGGAATGGAAAAACAAATAATGGTCTATTCAGACCACAATACTAGAAGATATAATAAAGAAGGAATGCTGATACACAAACCAATATGATTGTATCTCAAAAGTATTGTGTTCAAAAGAAGTCAGAGACAGAAGAGTACTATACAGTACTATACAGAAAAGTACTATACTATCCAGTTTCATTTATATGAAGCTCAAGAACTGGCAAAAACTAATCTATCCTGGTGATAGAAATTAGAACAGTGGTGTCTAGGGAGATGAAGTTTGACTAGAAGAGGGCAAGGAAAATTTCTAGAGTGATGGAAATGTTCTGTATCTTAATTAGGGTAGTGGATTGATGGGTGCATTGTTTTAAATCAAAACTCATTGAATTAGACATTTAAGATTGGTGCTTTTCATAGTATATAATGCTTATGTCAATAAAAATACTACAGATGGTTGTACTGTGGTATTTGGATTGGATTTGGATTAAGTATAACATGATTATGGTTTGATTGGTTTAAATGATTGTTTTAAATGATTTCAATTAAATACAGCATAGGAAGTTCCTAACTCAGCCCTTCTCTACCCATCATGCCCTGTCTATCCTACCATAAATACCTGGCTATCCTGGAACATGTCCGATTTTCTTTTCATGCCTTTTTCCTCATTCCTATTCCCTAGACTTATATCCTTTCCTCACTCCGTATTCTCTGATAAATTGGGAACCACTCCTATAACTGAGGACCGTATTTAACTGTGTTGTCCTTATAGCTCGGATTCCAAGCGCTGAGGTATTTTTGCATGCTGGTAGTTCCAAAAGTTCATTTATAAGAAAGACCAGTAATTGAATCTACACAAGATTAAACCAGCCAAGAAAGACATGGCTACTTGCTAAATTTTTAAGGCTTCAGTGAAACCTCTAAAGCATTTCTTGTAAAATGCTTACTGCGATTTGCTCTGTGTAATTTCTGGCCAGTGAATAAGCCTTCACATCTTTATTTTCTCACTGCTGGGCCAAGCAGTTGGTGTGATGCTGAATTGTGACAACTGATCACCATATAAATTCCTTTTTAATGCTCTTCTGTAAAGTGTAATAGACTGTGAACTACCATCATCTTGAAATGTCACCATGTTTCCACAACATGACAAAGTAATAGTATGAAAATGCTGAATTTAGTAATTTAAAATCTGCCATGAGCAGTGAGTGATATCACCAATACCAAGTCATAATCTAAGAGTTAGTTTACTCATTTTTCCACTTCATTTTATAAGAAAGTATTTCCATTTTGTTTTTCAGGAAGACTTGTGACATTGCATAGGCACTTGCTTAATAGTCAAATGCTGAGTTTTTCCCTCAAATCTCATATGCATTTGTTCTTTATCAAAGCAATTAATTCAATTAAGTACTATTTTTGCAGTGAGCCTAGAAGAAATTCTCTGCCTTCAAAGTGCTTTGAATATAATTGGAAATCCTAATGCATAGTATGAAAGAGTTCATAAGAAAATAAAGGTCTATTGAAATCCAAAACAGTAGGTTATGTGTGTGTTCTCCAGTGATTCTAGAAGGGTGAAAAGTCATCCTCTTCCATAGCAGCAAATATCTTCTAATTGTAGTCACTAGCCTCATGTAGTCACTACTTAACTTTTAAAATATTAAAATTAAATAAAATATAAAATTCAGTCCCTCGGTCACGTTAGTCACATTTCGTGTGCTCATTAGCCATATGTGGCTAGCAGCTGCCATCATGGACAGTACAAGTAGAGAATATTGCCTTTTCAAAACATTCTATTGAGCAGTGTTGTCTGGGTCACACTTATACTTGATGGGTCTCTGGAACTATGCTGCTTTACATAAGATGGTTTAACTTAATAATAGTACCCTATGCATCTTTGTCCTGACAAAACACTATGATCTGTTTATATATTGCCAGGATTCTTGTCCCAGCATCTAGAAGGGTTCAGGAAATCTGGAGAAGGCTGTGCATAGATTAAATAGGAGTCCAGAGATGAAGCATAATTTTGAAAGGCATTTGGGGGTCAAAGGAGCTTAGCTTAAAGGAAAGTAAGATCTAAGTTCTAAGTTCTCCTCTTCTCAGGACCCCATGCTTTTTATTAACACAATTTGTCCTGAGGCGAGGCAGAGATATACACTTCAAAGGGAATACACAAGCATTGTCAGAATGGGGGAATTAGCCTACAACTGTTCAGGTGTTTGGCCAGTAGGAGGCAATAGCATGTAGATTAAGATGCCCTGAGCTGTCTGGCAGCCAACAGTCATCCCTTTTCAGGTTTGGGGAGATGCCCTCAGCCATTCCTAACATGTGTGACTCAACCCTGTTGAGTCCCCAAGTTCCATCAACCTTTTGATGAAATTCTTGAAATTATGACATGCTAGAATTGGCTTCCGGCAATATATGGCAGAAATATTGAGCTATCACAAACTTTTGTTATTACTTGATTCTTCTTATCAATGTTTAGAATTAGAGTATGATTGTTGAATGAATAGAGAGATCAAAATATGGTGGTCTTAGTGACAAAAAAATAATAGCTCTTCATAAATAAGAAGTATGCATTATGTGTTGCTCCTAATAAGATTAGACCCTTTGTTAGGCATAGGCGAAGCAATGGTACTGGAATAAAAAGGCTGCAGTCTTGGCCTACCAGGAGTTTACAGTTACATGGGGTTGAGCAAAATGAAAAGAGGCAAATAGAGTGTTCCAAAGTGTTATTATAGGAGTACATACAAGGTTCAATGGATCATATACAAGGCCCACTAACCCCAGCCTGGAGGTCAAGGAGAACTTCCTGGAGTAAGTGATAGAAAGAGGATAAAAGAGAGTAAGCCTGAGAGAACAATGTGGACAGAAAAATATTTCAAGCAAAAGAAAATGAATGTATAAGAACTAAGGGCAAAAAATAATATAAACCATTTAAGAAATTGTGAGTATGAGAAATAAGAATAAATGTTGTTAATGCAAAAAGTGAACCCAGTTGAAGATAAAATTGACTTCTTATGAAAGTTGAGGTATCTAACTTATTTTACGATTTGGTTTATTTTACAATATAATTTCAAAACTAAAATTTCTACCTAGTATATTTCAGAATATGCACACACATACAGACACAAAGAGTGGTTGGGAAAGGGAGGTGTAAATGGATAGTTTGCAAATCCTAGCAATGTTAGCATATATTTGTACGCATCTTGTTTTTTTTCCAAGCCTCTGCCATTTTAATTTTTTATTAACATATCATTCTGATTTGTTATTAACATTAAATATATATATATCAGTGGTTCTCACAGACTGAATAAAAATAAATCAATTTTTAGAGCAAAGTAATTATGAGAGAGTAATTATGAGTATGTAATTATGAATACCCTAGTACTTATAGATTTATGAATCAACATAATACTTAGAAATTTATAAATCAACATAGGACTTAAAAGGTAACTATTATTTTATTATATATTTTAATGATGCCATTAAAAAATTCTAATTATAAGTAAAAATATTCCAGTTTTTTATTTAGTATGTTTTTACTCTACATCCCCAAAATGGTAAATTTGACTTTATGTAATTGACAAAATATAAATTAGATATCAATAAACTTAACTTTTAAAATAACTTATTTAATTACATATTTTATTTACATGTGTGTAATTTTTATAAATGTAAAAATGAAATTACACATTCCATTTTTAGACCATTGCTGTATTTTTGCTTTTTAGCTTGACTTTCCCCTATTTTTTTCTCCTCCTCTACCTCCACCCATATTTTTCTAGCTTCAAAAGGTAACCAATGGGCCCTAGCTGGTTTGGCTCAGTGGACAGAGCGTCAGCCTGCGGACTGAAGAGTCCCAGGTTCGATTCCAGTCAAGGGCACATGAATGGGTTGTGGGCTTGATCCCCAGTGGGGGACATGCAAGAGGCAGCCAATCAATGATCCTCTCTCATCATTGATGTTTCTATCTCTCTCTACCTCTCCTTTTCTCTCTGAGATCAATAAAAACATCTTTTTTAAAAAAGGTAACCAATGGAATCCATTGCCATAGATATTAATATTGTCAGTAACCTACTGTTATCTTATTTTGCACTCACCTAGCCACTAAATGAATGAGTTTGATATTTTCATATGCTTGTTGGACATGTATATTTGTTCCATTTTGATTTTCCTCTTCAGGTGATTTATTTATTTTTCTTTTGCACCCTCTATTTTTTGCTTACTAGCTAGAGAAACAATGTATATTTATAAATATCAACACGAGCCTCTGTGTTCCTTTTTTTTTTTCCTAAACTATTGGTCTTTTGCTCAGTTTGTGTATGTATCTTTTGCCATACAAAGGTGTTTGAAAATCATTTATGTAAAAAAGTCTGTTACATATTTTTTTCTGAATTTCATATATTGGTCAAAATGTCTTTATATCATATACGCTACCCTAGTTTTTCTTGCATGGCTCTTAGTATTTTATTTTGAACTATTTAGTCCAACTGAAAATTATTTTTATTTGGAATAAGAAAAAATTTTATTTTCTTCCACATAGCCAGTTCTACCAACATTCATTAATATGTTCACCAAATTTTTAGAGAGACAACCCAGAACACAACTATACCAGACAAAATACACACATAATAATATAATGTATACTAAATAATTATATATATGCTATCACTTTAACATAAAAATATGAAAATGGACATTTATTTGAAATTACATATTATTCTGTTTTATTCATTTCTTATTACAAAATGTTATTATTTAAATAAAAAATAGGATTATTTAACTGTCAAATAGTTGTGACTAATAGTAGCACTAATTAAACAACTAATATTTGATTAAAATATAACAGTATTTTAATAAGGTTTTCTTCTGTTAAAGCAGTTATTTCTATTTTTTTTAACCCCTTTAGATATTTAAATATTGTGGGCTATATTTAAGACATCAATGTAAGATGTTTTAAAAGGGGAAAATATTGCTATTGACTATATTCAGTAGCAATGATACATTTCTGCCTCACAATATGGTAGGATAATTTGACTCCTTCCCTTTCCATTTCCAATAACACTTCTCTGAATGGCCTGCAACCGTTAGAGCATCCTCTTTTTCTTTTCTGTAGTGATAACACTGAGTAGATTCAAACATAAATTTCACTTTGGCTTGCACTCTTCTCTTATCAAACCCACCACACACTGACTCTGGTGTCATTCCAATGTGATGACATCAGGTGAAGCTAAATATGCTCTTAACAACAGTGGCTGAACATGAACTACTTAGGAGTTTACTTACTAGCAATAGCAGGTACTATAACTTGTAGGAATGAGTTTCAAGATGTCAAAAAAATGTTCATATACTTTGCCTCTACAAGCTTGCTTTTCTAGACCAGTTTTTTTGTTCATCTCAATTTTTGCACCAATAAATTCATCGTATAGACTAAATATGGCTAAGATATCCATTATTTTCAGGCATTCTGAAGCACACTGGATGTCTTCATAAGTTAAAGTTCTCTTGCTTAGGAAAATGATTTTAAAGTTTGCAGCGGTGATTCGAATTTGTGAAATCAGTGCTGGACTCCAAAGAAGTTACAGGTTTAGTAAAGAAATTGAGCAAGTCCTGCATAACTTGGCTGCTCTTTTCTATTGGCCATTTGTTGTTGTTGTTGTTGTTCTGAAGTAGTCTCATCTCAAAAAATATGTCATTTTTTTACTATACATTTTTGTCATAAAATTAAACAACTCAGGCATAGTCAATTCATCTTTTTCCAGACACCCTAAGGTTTCCACAAAAATTACCAAACAAGTTTAGAAGAATAATATATATTTTCTGTTTTGCTGTAATCTTTTTTCCTTTGTCATCCTGAATGTATTTCTAAATTAGAGGACACTCTTCTTGTCCCATGTTGGAAAATGTGATTTCATGGCAATCTCACATTTTAAATATTAATACCCATCTTGTAAGCATATGTCTAAAAAGGCCATCTTCTTCATTTCTATTAAATAAAACTTAAGCCCTAGCCGGTTTGGCTTAGTGGACAAAGTATCGGCCTGGGAACTGACGGGTCCCAGGTTTGATTCCAGTCAAGGGCACATGCAGGGGTTGTGGACTCCATCCCCAGTGGGGGGCAGGCAGGGGGCAGCCGATTGACGATTCTCTCTCATCATTGATGTTTCTATCTCTCTCTCCCTCTCCCTTCTTCTCTGAAATCAATAAAAAATATATTTAAAAAAATAAATAAAAACTTGATAAGTTCTTCTGCACATTGTGAGCATACTAAAAAGTAAACAAAACTTTAAATTATGAAAACTTCACTATCATAGGTGAGCAACTCATGACCCTTTTTTGCCATGTTGTATAAAAGGTGTGCAGAACATATTGCAGATAAGATCTTTTCATTTTCTTTAATAAGAAGTTCACCCACTGAATGGAATTTGCCAAAGTTTATGTTGCCATATCTGCAGACTATTCAGAGAGAAGACCAAAGCCTTGTATTTGGATATCAGGAGCCGTTTGTTTTATGCTTTATTGTGCAATTTTATTAAAATCTTCATAGAAATCAAGAAGATAGTTTGACACTACATTTTTAAAATTAAAATACCTAAGAGTCAGCAGGATTATTATTTTTGTGTGAATGTTGTCGCTGTGACACATAACTTTACTGTGGAAAACATGAAATCTGAAAGAGTCAGCTCTACACTGTAAAGATTCTACTCATCTGTTATCAAAATTTCCTCCTTTAGTTTTTCTACAGCGCAGTTTATTTAACACCTCAAAATCAGGGAAAATAGCTTTACTCAGTTTCATAGAGCTATCAGGGGAGCAATACAATAATGTATGTTTGTTCGTGTGATATGCTGAAACCAGTTCCTCCGCTGATATTTTCTAGTGAGCATTGGCATCTTTGGGGAGACACAAAACTTCTGATTGATTTAGAATCTTCTGAGTGCTTTCACATTCCCTTTGTTACCACACTTAATTCCAAATTCTTCTCTGCATCTTATGTAGCTAGCTGCTTTGGTTACTTGTATCCTTCTATCATAAGATAGCAAGTTAGCCTTCTGTTTGGTTGATATCTGGGTCATGCTGGTATTAGTATTATAATCATTCTCATTTTTATCACCCGAACTCTTAGGAACACATGGTCACTGTATTCACAATGTTAAAATTTAAATTAGCATCAGCTGGATACCAAGAACAAACAGTCAATCTACAGGCAAAAGACTGTAAACAGTCATGATTACATGGAGTTAAGTTGCACACTTGAGTCTCAGAATGATGGATGATTCATTATTGTCAACAGCAAGGTACAATTGCCAACATAAGCATTCAGGGGGAAAAATAGTGACAGCCACTGCAGAAGGCAGATAACTTGTGTCATATCTATCTGCTACAAAAATAGTCAATGCCAGCCCCTATCTTTTTCTTAATATGTTTTTATTGATTTCAGAGAGGAAGGGAGGAGAGACAGAAACATCAATGATGAGAATCTGATTGGCTGCCTCCTGCACGCTCACCACCAGGAATTGAGCCCACAACATGGGCATGTGCCCTGACCTAGAATCGAACCATGGCCTCTTGGTTCATAGGTGGACACTCAACCACTGAGCCACACCCGCTGGGCCAGCCCCTATCTTTTAAGATGCTGTATGGATTTTGTACTTCCCCTGATTTTCTGTATCCATTGCCAAAACCTGGTTTCCCTTGACATCGGGCTTTCAGTGCTACATCCCAGGGAAACTGGGACAGTTGTCCCCCTAGTTCTTCCATCTGATCCTGCAGGGCATTTATGAGCATTCTCCTTCAATTCATCTGTTCAATTTTCTGTTCAAGAAATTAAGGTTTGATCGTTAGTTTGTAGCCAGATAGACTTGTTTAGACTCACAGCTGAATCTGGCTAGGTGCTCTGTTTATTTTTATTTTAAATCGGAATCTTACTATCACCACAGTGCTATTCCCCAAAAATGTGTTCTGCTTGTTTTGGCTCATCTTTCCCTCTCTGACTATGCCATTCACTGTGTGGGTTGTTATTTTTCATTGTCAGCTCGTGGAGACTCAAGCTCAATTGTTGGATTATTTCAGGATTGACAGTCTTGCTAACAGCAGAAGATGAAATGTCCTTGTAGTAGTACAGAAGAAAGTGATTCACAAATACCCTTCTGAGGCACCTACAAGAAGCTGTGGTTCTCTAGTCTTCTGGTCTGTCTCAAATTCCAGAACTGGGAGATCTCTGCCCACCTATTCAACTCCTTCCTGGCCAACTTAAAGGCAACAGATCAGACGTATTCATGGGAACAAATGTAAGGAATGAGGGCAGGAGGACTTGAGGTCCACAGATTCCTGTGAACCACACATTCCTGCAAATTTAGTTTCTCCATTGCCTTCTCTTAAAGGTGCCACTGGTTTTCTCAGACACTCATCCAGATCTTTCCCATACAGAATGGTCCAGATCTTTCTTATACAGAATGGTCCAGAACACCAGGCCTTCTAAACTCTGTCTTCTAGACCCTAACAGCCATTTGTTTGAAGATAATGTTTTATAGTGCTTTCCAAAACTTTAAAAATAATTTGTATTCCAATAGTCTCTAAAAAGAGAGGCAAAGGATAAGAATTAGAGGTAGACAAACTACTTTTTTCTAAGTTAAAAGATATTTTTAAATAAGCTGATAGTTGTTTTAAACACATTCATATCTTTCTTGTGAAAATTTGTGCATATGATGCCTATCTTTGGGCACAAATTCAAATTTAATAATAATAGCAGATAAAATATGGCAGGCCAGCAATTAAGGCAGCAATAAACAAAAACACATATATTTTAAAAGTCAGTCTTAAGCACTAAAGTTTGGACTTGGGCATGATTTATTGTGCTGGATAAATTCAGAAGAATTGATGAATGAAGTTAAATTATTAATTTGCACAAAATGGGAGAGAACACCATCTAGAACTACATGTCATAAATATTAAAGCCATTCCCATCTTAAGAACTTATATGGGCAATAAATTATGAGGGCCAGTATAGATCTAGGCTGGGTTAATCATAATTCTTTATAACCATAATTCACAATCACCTAATCCCCCACTGACCATTAGTTTAAATAGTAAAGAAGTTAGCAGCTTAATGTGCTAGGTAAGAACTGGTTTCTTCCCTATCATCCTCTTAATTTTTGCTTGGGGAGCAAAAATAAAATTCCATCCTGCAGCCTTTATTTTAACTTGAAAAATCTTTGCTTTTGTTTTCATGCCGAAAATGAGAAATGCTTAGGTAGCAATGATCACAAAATCAACAAGCTTCTGAGGTCCAGAATTATGTAAACCTGATATTCATTCATTACAATGATTTTGAGCAACCTTTTTTTCAACTCTTATTTATCATAAAAATGTGATGATGTGGCATTAAAGAGGTGCATTACTTTCATGGTTCTTGCCACATATTATATTGCATTATTTTTATTTGCATAAATATTTCTCAAACTAGATAGCCTATGCCTTTGATATGGAATATTTGGACTGGAACCCAGATTCTTTGTCCACCAGAATCAAAGAATGAATCCACGGACAGGATGTGGTATAGCAAAGGTGGAGATTTATTGAAGAACAAGTACAGACTCCCACATGGGGAGAGGGAAAGAGTCCCACAGAACTGACTCCCATGTGAGGAGGGGGAAAGGGTCCCACTGAGTTCCTTTTCCCTATGGCTTATAAAGGCTGCAGATCCTGGTGCCTTGATATCCCCTCTGATTGGTCACTATTCCCTTAGACTGGTTACTATAGTGACTCCTGGGCTCAAAGGTTGAACCTCAGATGGGACATGTGAGGTTCTCCCCGCCACAAACACACCCTTCCGTGTTGTTTTTCTATTCCCTTCTGGCTTTCTTCCTCTCCTTCTGGATGAAGGGCTTCCTTCCCTTTATTTTGTAAGTACAGGCCTTTTGCTGTTCCCAGCTCCCCCGTTCTATGGAAATATACCTTCTGGTGCTCTGCAGCCCTGTGCTTTCCTCCATGGTCCCCTTAATTTCCAAAATTTCTAAAATTTCCTAAACCTGTCCTATCTTACCCCTAATATTCCTGTTTCACCTTGAAGGCAAAAACACTGTATCTCAAATGTTCTTGCATTTCTATGGCAAATATCTCACAGAAATGTATCTTTAATGTAGTGGGGAAAAGCATAAAAGATGACCTTGAGGTCAAATTCCAAATCTACCACTAATAATTGGTATGATTGTTTTATCAAGTTCCATTGCTGCACCTAAGCGTTAGATATCATAATAATAGCTTGACAGGGTTGTAAAGAACAAATACATTTATGTGTAAAATGCATTTTTTAAGAGTGAAAAATGTTTTATAAATGTTAGTTGCTATCATGAGGAAGAAATGGATGACAGAGTGAGGATATTCCTTCTTCGGTAAGAGAAATATTGTCTTACCCTTTTGTTTAAATGTCATCTTTCCACAATTGCTCCCAATGAATTTTTTTAATAAAAAAGGATAATCTTTGATGTCTTTTTTAGTTAAAGATTTTGAAGTGAGTTTTTAAGGAATTTGCTAAATTAAAGATTCGTATGCAAAAGAATGTGGTTTTCTAATTAAAACCAAAGTCATTGGGATAACAGGTAGTGATGCAAGTAGTGAAACTCTATTTGCTTATTGCCTTGGCTTTTGCAGTTATACAGGAAACCATGGCTTAATGAATTGTAAAGGAAAGTACCTTCAGCAATAAATCACTCTAGAGATGTTGAAACAGGGGCATACAGGACAAGAAGATTCTATAGCGGAAGAGAAATATGCCATAATCCATAACACGAGGAGGAGCACAGGTGTAGATTTTGAAAATACATTTTCCCACCCTACAGTTTACTTGGCAAGAAAGGCAAATATTTGAAAAAATAACATGGAATGTTTACAGTTCTTCACCTAAAAGATGGAAAATTACAGAAAAC
Organism: Myotis daubentonii; assembly: GCF_963259705.1. NCBI lineage: Eukaryota > Metazoa > Chordata > Mammalia > Chiroptera > Vespertilionidae > Myotis > Myotis daubentonii. Next base: position 170,039,508 of record NC_081840.1, on the reverse strand, counting down.
TAGGAGGTTAAAAGAGTGTTTCGTGAACAAGAAATGGTCTCCAAAGGGTATCTATTTTTAATCAGTTAGGCACTAAAGATAAGGAACTTGAATAGTTGGGGTTTTCTTGTAAAACTGTTTCAGTTGCCAGAATATTTGAGCAGGCTGTCCTGATTCCCCTCAATGAAAATTAAGTTTCCTTTTCTTTTAACCACATTAACACTTCAAGCTTCTTTTATGGTACTTACTATAATATGTTTTGTGTCACAGAAATTACTGCTTGACCTATCTCCACCTACTGCTGAGTTGTAAACAGCTTGAGGGGAGGGGCCCATATTTACTCACATTCAGGATAATAATTAGTAGCGAGGGGGGATTTGAAAAATGATTATGGGAAAAATGGAACAAAACCTAGTCCCTAGCATTATGTCAGCAGTGAGAAATGTATCATAAGCTATTGGTGGGGGTAAGAGATCAACTAAACGACTTGTATGCATGCATATAAGCATAACCAATGGACATAAGACACTGGGTGATAGGGGAGGCTAGGGGACTGTCTAGGGCGGGGGGATAAAATGGATACATATGTAATACCCTTTGTAATACTTTAAGCAATAAAAAAAAATAAGCTATTGGCATCTCAGCACTATGATGAGGATACAGGTGTTGAGCATCAGTAGCTACTGAGGTCCATCCATCACCACAGCATTCTAGTATATCTCCTTTGCGAACCAGAGATTGATAATATTGAGGTAGATGTCACTTTGGATTCTTTTCCTCACAAATGGGTCTGGAATATATTGACATGGAGCTCCCAAAGTTCACTCTTGCCCTCTGGTTAGCCTGGCCTGAAGCACTCTGCTGGCACGGTAGCCCCTGATAAATAAATTAATGGCCCACAATTCAGCTACTTATCCAAACATGAGCTCCAGAGCTAAGACTAGTTGATAATGTTGAAGTATATCCACCTAGGATTGAAAATTTTCTGCACCAAATCTTCAATTACGTATTCTGTTGAAAAGTGACTTTAGGTTTTGTTGATGAGTTATTTTTCTAGATAGTTTTAATTTAATGTTAAAAACCATCCAAAGGATAGTGATTGCATGTTTTAGTAGATAAAAAGGCCAGGAATATTTTTAAAAGCTAAAATAGTTGGGGTTACTATGCCGTATTTTATTGAGATTGCTACAGGCTATAATCATACTACTTTAATGGTTCTCTTTGTAAAAATGCATTCACAATGCTTCTTTAACGTTAGAGTTACTAGACACATGTGTATAATAGCAATGATCATGTTACCATACATTTAAGTAGCACTCTACAGTTCACAAAGTAGTTGCAACAGTGTGAGAACAATTTACTTACAGAAAAAGCAGTATGTCCCAAACAGGAGAGGTCCCTTGAGGGTAATAAAGAAGCTGCAAGGGGATCCAGGATGTCTGAGTGGCTGTTCCAAACAGAAGAAAATAACAGCGAAGTAGGTTGTTAGAGGGCGCTTCAAGGTCACTGCTATCTTTCTGTTACTGTAGGATCAGACCCAGCTAGCTAAAAACTGATATGAAAGTTGGTGATCAAGGGTTGCAGAATATGCCACCAGAAAATTTGCCCCTCCGGCATATTGATTCTTTTGAGCTGTAAAGCACTTGAAAAATGACAAAAGCAGCCCTAGCTGGTTTGGCTCAGTGGATAGAGTGTCAGCCTGCAGACTGAAGGGGCCCAGGTTCCATTCCAGTCAAGGCTTGTGGGCTTGGTCGACCCCCAGTTGGGGGCGTGCAGGAGGCAGCCGATCAATGATTCTCTCTCATCACTGATGTTTCTATGTCTTTCTCCCTCTCCCTTCCTCTCTGAAAGCAATAAAAAATATATTTTTTAAAAAAATAAAGAAAAATAACAAAAGCAGGAAGAAGCTTTCTCCGACTCCCCTTATTTGTCTAAAGATAAAAGAAACCCAGTTGTCATACATTTCCTCCCTAGGAATTTCATCAACCAGAATGATGACTCTCATCAAAGAAGAAACCAGAAGTCGACACCACACTCAGACAAACTTTGGCACAAACTCTCACACTTCCCACCCATTTTTCTAACGGCCATTCTTTCCTGAAATCACTCACTCCCCCTTAGGAGGCCTGCTTCCCCACTCCCCACAATGTAGATGGTCTTTAATACTGAATTCTAAACACCCTCTTTGAGTTACTCATTTTTATCTGACTTATCTCCACATGAGCTATACATGTTGATAAGTTTCTGTTTGTTTTCCTTTTAGTATAGAGGTCTCTGAAGGTTAGAGGGAAATTCTTTTTTTCTCTCCTACAATGAAAAGTGCAAAAGATCAAAAAAGAATGAAAGGATTGAGAGATAATCCTGTGGATATAAGTAATCAATCAATGTAGAAGAAACCTGCAAGTATTTTTCCCTATCTCACACCAACACTCCAAAAACCTGCTAGTTTTTATAATTATAACAAACCTCATGTATATCAAATTATTCCTGATTGTATTACTCATTTTTATTAAAATGCATTTTTATTCACAAATCGGTGTACATCAGCTATCAAGGTTTTCAACTTTCAAAATTGTCAAAAAGCTTATTCCCAGGACTTGAATGTCAACCATTCCAATGTAATAAGTTGGGTTAATATCTGGAATTTACATTTATAACATAAGACTCCCCAGGTAACTCTAATGGTATTAAATTTAACACCACATTTTGAGAAGCACTGAACCCTAGTACCAAACATAGTCTCTAGTGTGCAGTTAGCTCTGTGTGAGTTGTTGCATAGAATGATTTCTTCAGGGAAAATTATTTTCTCTGTGTCAATATTTCTTGGTTTCAAGTATACAATTCAGTATTGTTAACTATACTCACTATACATTGAATCTACAAAATTTATTCATCTTGCCTAATTGAAACTTTGAATCTTTTGACTAATATCTCTCCATTTCCCCCCATCCCCCTAAAGACAGAGAAACAGCAATCATACTATTAATCCCCAGAGGGAAAGTAGGGGAGGGTGGGGGTAAGGGGAAGAGATCAACCAAAGGACTTGTATGCATGCATATAAGCCAAACCAATGGACATGGACAACAGGGGGATGAGAGCATGAGTTGGGGGCGGGGGAGGTTAGGGGTTAATTGGGGGATGAGGACAGATTTGTAATACTTTAACCAATAAGGAAATTTAAAATAAAATAAAATAAAATAAAACTAGAATATAGTTTCAAAAAAAAAAAAGAAAGAAAGATGAAATACACTGAGTGGCCAGATTATTATGACCACCCCATCAGTACTTCATTGACACTTCCAAAAATACTGAATATTGAAAACTTCCTAAGCAAATACTCTCAAGGTTTTATTATTGTTATTATTTGCATAACTAATTCACTGTATTGTACTGATGGGGTGGTCATAATAATCTGGCCTGTCATAATAATCTGACCACTCAGTATATATTCTATTATATATTTCCTTTATCCATCCACCCATTAGTAGACATTTAGGTTGTTTTCATATCTTGGCTCTTGTGAATAGTGTTGTGATGAATATGGGAGTGCAGATATCTCTTTGAGATACTGAATTCATTTCCTTTGGATATATTCCCAGCACTGGGATTGTTGGATCATTTGGTAGTTCTATTTTTAATTTGTTGAGTAATCTCCATAACAATCGCACAATTTGCATTCCCTCCAATAATGTGCAAAGGTTCCCTTTTCTCCACATTTTCACCAATATTGATGTTTTTTTAGTAATAGCCACTCTGACAGATGTAAAATGATATCGCATTGTAATTTCATTGGCATTTATTTCCGTGATGTTGAGTATCTTTTTGTATATCTATGACCTTTTGTATGTCTTCTTTAACTAATGTATTTTTTTCCTTTTTAAATACAGGTATTTAGTTTTTTTGCTATTTAGTTTTAGGTGTTCCTTATATATTTTGGATATTAAATCCTTTTCAGATTTAGGGTTTGCAATTTTTCCCCATTCCATAGCTTGCTTTTTTACTCTGTTTAGTATTTCATTTGCTGTGCAGAAGGTTTTTAACTTGATGTAATCTCATTGGTTTATTTTTGCTTTTGTTGCCTGTGATTTTGGTTGCGTCATATTCAAAAATCATTGTTCAGACCAATGTCAAGACAATTTTCCTATGTTCCCTATGTATTCTTCTAGGGGTTTTATGGTTTCAAGTCTTTAAGTTTTGAATCACTTTTGAGTTGATTTCTGTACATGATGTGAAATATGGGTTCAATTTAATTCTTCTGCATGTGGGATATCCAGTTTTCCCAACACCATTTATTGAAGAAGCATTTCTTTCCCCATTGTATGTCCTTGGCAAATTTGTAGAAGATCAGTTGAATATTAAAGCATTAATCTATTTCTGGGATCTCTATTTTGGTCCGTTAATCTCTATGTCTGTTTTATGCCAATACTATTAGTATAGTGTTTTGATTTCTGTAGTTTTGTAACATATTTTGAAATCAGGTATCATTATGCCTCCAGCTTTGTTCTTCTTGTTCAGATTGCTTTGGCTATTTTGGACCTTTTGTGGTTACACACGAATTTTAGAATTTTCTTTTTCTACTTCTTTAAGAAATGCCATTGAATTCTGATAGGGATGGCATTGAATTTGTAGATCACTATGCACAGGGTGAACATTTTAACAGTATTAATTGTTTCAAGCTATGAATACAAAGTGTCTTTCCATTTACATGTCTTTTTTAGTTTCCTTCATCACTGTTTTGTAATTTTCGGGTTAAAAATCTTTTACCTCTTGATTAGGTGTCTTCCTAAATACTTTATTCTTTTTAATGCTCTCATAAATGGGATTTTTTTCAAATTTCCTTTTTGTATAGTTCATTGTTTACATATAGAAATGCTATTGATTTTTGTATGTTGCAACTGTACTGGATTTATTCGTTTTAACTTTTTTCGTTTATTCCTTAGCATTTTCTACATGTATGATCATGTCACCTGCAAAGAGAGATAATTCCCCTTTCTCCTTTCTTATTTGGATCCTCCTCTTTCTTACCCAATTGTCCTGGCTAGCACTTGCATGACTATTTTGAATAGCAGTCGTGGCAGGGGCATCCTTGCCTTGTACCTTTACAGATCTGGAGCCAAGTCCACAGTGGGACAGGGCTGCTTATGGGACTGCCTCCAGGACCACAGTTGTCAGCCAACCAGGGGCCTGCCTTCTCAAAGTATTCTTCCTCAGTCCTGGACTCCACCAGGGTTTCACAACTTGGACCCCAAGGCTCATAAGGGCACTTGTATTCATGGATTGCTGTCATATTGTTGTTTCTGTGCGGGACTAAATCTGGGGATCTCCTAATCCCCTGTCTTGCTGACATCACTTCAACTATCTGTATTCATATTTATTTTGATTTTTTCCTAATCAGATATGCCAGGAAATTACTTCCCTTTCAAGAAACAAATGGATTTATTTATATAATTATTCTGTTTATTTAATGAGTTTATTAATTTTTACATTTATGTATAATAATTTTCTAAATAAACTTTAAGATTAGGGAAGGAGAGGGGACAGGGAGAGATTAAAGAATTTATATGCATGGACATAGACAATAGTGTGGTGAAGGTCTGTGGGTGGCAGGAGGGTGGTGGTGGTGGTATAGGGTGGAGGGGACCAATGGGGGGAAAAGGGGGACATCGGCAATACTTCCAACAATAAAGATAGTTTTGTTTTTTTAAAAAAGAGAGAGATTTTTTTACATTTTATAAATTTACAACCCAGGCAATGAGTGATTACTGAGAGAAAAATATATCAGCACTAAAAGATATTTTAAACAAACCAGAATAAAGTTGTGCTTCCTAAATGATGATAGAGAAGGTTGTATAATTATTTTTTTCTCATTGCAATGCCCACCTAGGGGCTTTCTTCTAAATCCAGCTGCAAGACTGTTATAAACCATTCTCTGCAAAGGATTAATTTAGGACATAGGAAAAGAAATATATCTTGCCAGCAAGGCAGTGTTGATTATTTCTCTTTAATGTAAGTTGTACATGCAGCATTCATTTAGAATATAGGTCACTTGCAAGGAGCTGATCCCCATATTTGGTGTGAGCAAACCCTACTTGGCTTAGAAACCTAATAACCCAAAGAAGCCAAGATCTCTTGTAACAGCTCTAAAAGCATAACTTCCAGGGTCACCAGAGAAACAGGCCCAATTACAAGAATTGCTGCATTCCAAGAAGCTCAAAGACATGGCTTCCTTTCATGTGTTTATTGTTCTCCCTGGCCAGGTGACATTTACTACACAGGGGTCATTTTACTAGAAGCTGTGTTACCTGGGAAACATAGTTAACATTCTAATTGTATCCAGCTTCCAGGAGAACAGAGCGATAAATTAACCAAAATCCAAATTCTCATTCCAAATAGGTGCTTAGAAATATGGGACTTATTATTTTTTGCACAATTAAATAAATACTAATGCAATTTTTTGTCCTGTCTTTATAACTTAGTATTCCTACCTTAAATCCTGTTTTTTTCTTTTGTTCTCCATGTTTTTACAGGTAAAATATGGAAACTATGCTTTTGTGTGGGATGCAGCTGTATTGGAGTATGTGGCTATCAATGACCCAGATTGCTCCTTTTATACCATTGGGAACACTGTTGCTGATCGGGGATATGGAATTGCATTGCAGCATGGCAGTCCTTACCGGGATGTTTTCTCACAAAGGTAAGGTTTGTGTGTGTTCTAAATAAAAAGAGAGGAAATATAGAAAAAGAAAATTCACTTGGTTATCCTATTTAGTTTATTGTATTTTGTTTCCTTTATTTGAAAAAGCATAATAAATAGCAACAAAAAAGGTAGTTATATGACATTCATTTCCTAAAACATGTACTAAAGTATTGTTTTTCTCATAAAAAAGGGGAAAATATCACTGCACATAACTGGTTTTAATCTCAAAAAATAAGTAAATATATATATGTCTAAGCCAGGGGTCCTCAAACTTTTTAAACAGGGGGCCAGTTCACTGTCCCTCAGACCGTTGGAGGGCCAGACTATAGTTTAAAAAAAACTATGAACAAATTCCTATGCACACTGCGGTGGCAAAAACACCTGGCGGGCCGTAGTTTAAGGACCCCTGGTCTAAGCGACCATTACAACCAGATGACCGGCCAATAGCTATAATGCACACTGACCACCAGGGGGCAGCAGCAGGGGGCAGACGATCAATACAGGAGCTGCCCCCTAGTGGTCAGTGCACACCCACAGCCAACCTCCTGCAGCCGGACAACCAACCATGGTCCCTCCCCCTAGCCATCCAGCCCCCATCAGGACTGGGCAAGATGGCCTTATGGGCCCTGATCACCGGCCTAGCCAAGGAACCCCACCCATGCATGAATTTGTGTACACCAGGCCTCTAGTTGTTATATAAAAGAAAGTACCGTTTTAATATTTTTTTAGAATTTAATTGAGCAATTTAGTGTGTGTGAATTTTTAGACTGTCATAGTTAGCAAAATTGATTTATTTCTAAGAACACCATATAATAACATAAATTTCAGGACCAAGTTAAAGTTCTGATATACTAAAGCACATAATGACAGGGATATTCCCATCTGAATTTATAAAATAATATTACAGTCCATCACTGTATGTCAAAAAGTATGAGGCTTCTTCATGCAATTAAGGAAACAGGTTAATAAAATTTACACCCATCCCTTGGAACTGGAGAGCATTATGCTAAGTGAAATAAGCCAGTTGGAGAAAGATAAATATCACATGATCTCACTCATAGGTGGGATATAATGATCAACATAATTTGATGAACAAAAATAAATCCAGAGACAAATGGCAGAGGAGATGGGGAGGTTAGAGAGCAACCAAAGGACTTGTGTGCATGCGTATTAGCATAACAATGGACACAGACACTGGCGGGGGGGGGGGGGGGGGGGGGGAGGGGGGAGCTTGCCCGGGGTGGGAATGGCTTGGGGGGAGGGTCAATCAGGAAAAAGGGAGACATATGTAAAACTTTAGACAATAAATTAAAAGAAAACTATTGTGGAAGATAAATGTGCAAAAATTAAAAATGAATTATAATGCATTGCAAAATTTTAAGTGAGTTGTTTGTATATCATCAAATAAGGGCATTCTTTTATTTTGGGAAGCTACATTCTTCTGGAGCTTTATAAAGAGTGCTCCCTTAAAAAAAAATTTACCCGTCCTTAAATCAGAATTTTCTATTATATGTTGTTTAGTAAAGAAGATTTTGAATGTATATGTAATATTAACAATATATATATAAGAGGCTTGGGCCTGAAAGATCACTGCATTCCATTCTCTCAGCTACAAACAAGCTTGGACCTAAGAGAGACTAGTAATATCTTTCAGGTAGAGGTATAGTCCATTGACACTGATAGTGCACCTTGTTTATATTCTAGTATCCTTCTACATATTTTCTAAAAGCAAATGCCAGACCAAGAGGGCAGTTCCAGGTAGTATTAATGCCTCAAATTTCAAACTATTTGAGTTGTATTCCTCCTAATTTTAGGATAACGAAAAGGTGTTTTGTGTTATAAAAAATAAGTCTGAATTATGTTATATCTCTTCCACTTGCTAACTAAAAATCTAGGCCTCCTTTTCGGAAAAATAGGAAGTTAGGTGAACTTTAAGGTCCTGTGTTAATCAGCTTTTCTGTGTAGTAAGCCACCCCAAGTATCAGTGAACTGGAAGATGTTGTTTCTCAGCTGTGAAACATAAGGGCTGTAACTTGTAAGTTGTGCTGTACGTTGTGGGTCTGCTCTCTGCGGCTTCTTATTCCAGGGCCCAGGCTGGAGAAGCAGCCCTATCTGGGGCACGCTGCTTCATTGCAAGAGCAATTGAAAGGAGGCTGATAGAAACCTGCGGTGCCCCTTGTGCTTCTTGCGTGGATGTGGCGTATGTCACATCTGCCAACAGACCACGAACTGAAAAGTCTCAAGCCCAAGGCCAAAAATCACTGGGATGGACACATGTACCCCACAGAAAGGGAAGATGGGAATAAATGACTATGAACAATAATATACTCTACCAGTGGTCCATTCTGGTTCTTAAAAATTCAAAGTATAAGACAAAAATGAAATATACATAAATTGTGAAGTAAAATGTTAAGATATAGATAATAATCAATCTAAATACATTTATTGATTAGTAGATTCTAAGAGGAAACAATTGGAAAATCAGTTATATCTTAGGGAATTTATCTGCAAGATATTTGCAGTCCAGTTGGAAATGAGACCCATGCATATAACACAATGACACTTACTTATATTCAGTATTGGTATTGCTTATTATGTTGTGTTAACTTGTGTACTTTGAGATATTGAAAGATGGGACTATCATAGAAAATAAAGAGTTAATAAAAGGAAGTTCTTCAGAGGAGGCAAGCCTTGAACTTGACCTTGAAGGGTTAGTAGAGAATACTTAGGCTGAACAGAAAAAAAAAAAGATAATACTTGGAGAAACAAGATGAAGAAGAAGAAGAAGAAGAAGAAGAAGAAGAAGAAGAAGAAGAAGAAGAAGAAGAAGAAGAAGAAGAAGAAGAAGAAGAGGAGGAGGAGGAGGAGGAGGAGGAGGAGGAGGAGGAGGAGGAGGAGGAGGAGGAGGAGGAGGAGGAGGAGGAGGAGGAGGAGGAAAGGGAAGGGGGAGGGGGAGAGGAAGGGAGGGGGAGGGGAAGGGGAGGGGGAGGGGGAGGGGAGGGGGAGGGGGAGGACGAGGGAGGAAGAAGAAAGAAGAAAGAAGAAAGAAGAAGGAAGAAAGAAGAAGAAGACGACAACAGAATGTGTTGGGGACCAATAAGGACATCAAGTTAATCTGAAAGGAAATTTGAAGTTTAGAATTCATATTGTAGGTCACAAGTAGCTACAAGAACCTATGTCTAGTTCTGGAGCCCAGAAGTTAGCTGAGGAAGATGGCATTTAAGGGAAGTTTGATAAGAAGGATGTATTCAAACAGGCATATATAAGAACAAATCCAAAGATGAGATAACAAAGGCCTGTTCTACACTGGAAATGAGGAGGAAGAACAAATAGAAGAGATGCTTCTAAACAACGAAGCACACATTGTTTTCATGTATTTAGAACTGAAGATGGAAAGCATAATAGAATGAAAGGTGATGCCAACGTCTGACAGTGTAAGACCACAGAAAGGTTTAGTGGATCCTAACATGAACCAGGTGGTAGCAAAAAAGAAAAAATCCCTTAATTGTGGTTAATGGCTTTTTATTCACTACAAATATGTGTGTGTGTGGGGGGGGGGTTTCCAGACCCAATTATTTGGTCTTTTATGCAAAAAAAATAAAAAAGTGAAGCCAATAAAATCAATATACAAACATAATAGCAATTAAAGAAATGTTCAATAAATTACATCAAGTGTTCCACCTATTATTATCCCTGTGGTGGTTGACCTAACAGAGATTTTAATTCTGAGCAAATGTACTCCAGGAAAATGCTGAAAAATAATATGAATCATTAGGCATTATTTTTCCTTTGTTTGATTTGCATTTATGGATGTGGGCAATTTAAATTATTCCTTTCTGTGTAGTTCCTTGCTAATGACACTCTATGTCTTGGTTCCCTGTACATCTGGAAAAAGAGAGAGCCAGGAAAGAAATTTCTGGCAATCATGGATGTGCCAAGTCATCTCTTTCACTCATGTGCCACCTTAATCTATCACCCAAACTCTTCCTGAGTTCAGAAAATATCTGCCTTCATTCCCTTTTGCTATAACCATTTTAAAAAAGAGATCTTTTAAAATAACTGATTTAAAAAATTACAAAGACCATCAAATTTAACCATTGCAGTACAATCTAGAAATTATTATAAACAGCTACAATTAACCAGCTAATTCTGGGCCACTAATTAAATTAGATTACTGGTTGCTGTTGTGATTATTTTCTATGAAAATAACAGTATTCAGGATGATTTTAAATGTTTTTATTGATTTTTACGTAGAAAGGAAGGGAGAGAGAGAGAGAGAGAGAGAGAGAGAGATACATCAATGAGAGAAACACATTGATCAGCTGCCTTTGGCATGCCCCCTACTTGGGATTGAACTCACAACCCGGACATGTGCCCTGACAGGGAATGGAACCCAGGATCTCTTGAGCCATTAGACAATGCTCAATTCACTGAGCCACACTGGCTGGGCTTCAGGATGGTTTTTAAAAACTTTTTTTAATTCTCACCTGAGGACATATTTATTTATTTTAGAGTGAGAGCGAGAAAGAGGGGGAGAAACATCAATTGGTTGCCTACTGGGGATTGAATCCAAAACTTAAGTATGTGCCATGACCGGACTTGACCTTTTGTTGCACAGGATGACACTCCAACCAACGGATCCACCCAGCCAGAACCAGGGTGATTTTCAGATCATTATTTCTCAGGTGATTATTGCCTGTACCACAACTTAAACTATATCAAAGTAACTTAATATTAATAAATATTAATATCTAAAGTAAATATATAGCTATATAGTAACTACACTTATTCTCTGTTCTCTGCCCAGTATCTTATGTGCTTATATACTTTAATGACACTTTAAGACAATGATATGAAATTTGTTGTACATTTGTTTCCTACACACTTGCCTATTAGTGCACAACTATGATACAACCAACTACACACACTGAGTGAATGGGCCTGAGCTTTGGCAAGCTTCGGGTTAAGCATCAGAGTCATAAGCGATAGTGATACACTTACTTAGACATGTGTATCTAAATGGACATGCACAGAAATAACGTTTTTAAGGACCAGAAAATGCTATAATATATATAACCATAGATTTGTATAGGAGAGTTTTGTTTCCTTGGTCTGTATAAACCCTAGGTAACTTGGCAATAGAAGTTAAAGTATTTATACATCTCATTAGATGGGTCAGAGTACTTGTGCAGTGGGTAATGTTTTCAATTTTCTGACACAACTTGTTCATCAAGTGTTTGGTGTTTTTTTTAAATATTTACTTTTTGGTTTTTTTTTACAGAGAGGAAGGGAGAGAGATAGAGAGCTAGAAACATCGATGAGAGAGAAACATTGATCAGCTGCCTCCTGCACACCACCTACTGGGGATGTGCCCGCAACCAAGGCACATGCTCTTGACCGGAATCAAACCTGGGACCTTTCAGTCCGCAGACTGACGCTGTATCCACTGAGCCAATCCGGTTACGGCCAAGTGTTGTTTTTTTATATTTTAGTTGCAGTTGACATGAAACTAAATATCATATCGTACAACATAGTGATTAGACATTTATATACCTTAGGAAGTTATCATCCCTATAAGTCTAGTAACCACCTGGCACCATATATAGTTATTACAATATTATTGACTATATTCCATATGCAACACTTTATATCCCTGTGACTATTTTTATAGTTTGAAATTTGTACTTCTTAAGCCCTTTCTCCTTTTTTGCCCATCCCTCCAAATCTCCTCCCATCTGGCAGCCATCAATTTGCTCTCTGTAACTATGTTAGTTTCTGTTTTGTGTTCATTTATTTTGTTCGTTTAGGTTCCATATATGTGAAATTATATAGTATTTGTCTTTCTCTGTCTGACTTTTTCACTTAGAATAGTACCCCCTCTACATTCAACCATATTGTTGAAATGGTAAGATGTTGTTCTTTTTATGGTGAAGTAATATTCAAGGGTATGTATTACATCTTTATCCATTCATCTATCCATGAGCACTTAGGTTGGCTATTATAAATAATTCTGCAATGAATATAGGGGGGCATATATACTTTGGAATTCATATTTTAGATTTCTTTGGATAGACACCTAGAAATAGAATTGCTGGGTCATATGGTAGTTCTATTTTTTTGAGGAACCATCATACTATATCCATAGTGGCTGCACCAATTTACAACCCAACCAACAGTGCATAAACATTCTGTTTTGCCCACATTCTCACCAATATTTGTTGTTTGTTGATTTATTGATAATAGCCATTCTGACAGATATGAGGTAATATCTCAATGTGGTTTAGATTTATATTTCCCTAATGATTGGTGGTGTTGAGTATATTCTCATGTGTCTGTCTAATTATGTCCTCTGCTCATTTTTTAATCAGATAGTTTATTTGATGTTGAGCTATATAAGTTCTTTATATATTTTGAATATTAACCCCTTATCAAATATGTCATTTGCTAATATCTTCTCCAATTCAGTAGGTTGTCTCCTTGATTTGTTGATCGTTTCCTTTGCTGTGCAAAAGCCTTTTAGTTTCATGTAGTCGGTCCCATTTGTTTATTTTTGCTTTTGTTGTTTTTGCCCTAGGAGATATATCCAGAAAAATATTACTAAGGCCAATGTCAAAGAGTATATCTTCTATTATTCTTTCTAGCGTTTTTAAGGTTTCAGGTCTTACATTTAAATCTTCAATCCATTTTGAGTTTATTTTTGTATATGGTGTAAGAAGGTGGCCTAATTTCATTTTTTTTTTCATGTACTGGTATCTGTCCAGTTTTCCCATCTTTTATTGAAGAGACTGTGTTTACCCCATTGTATATAATTTCCTCCTTGGTTGTAGATTAGTTGACCTTATAGTTATGGGTTTATTTCTGGTCTCTCTATTCTGTTCCATTGATCTATATGTCTGTTTTTATACCAGTATCTACTGTTTTGATTACCATAGCCTTATATAGTTTGGTACCTCCAACATTGTTCTTCTTTCTCAAGATTGCTGTGACTGTTTAGGGTGTTTTGTGGTTTCATAGGATTATTTTTTCTAGTTCCATGAAAAATGCCATTGGTATTTTGATAGGGTTTGTATGGAATCCGCAGATTGCTTTGGGTAGTGTGGACATTTTAACAATGCTCTCATTCTTCCTATTCACGAGCACAGTATATCTCTCCATTGATTTCTCTTTTCTTCAGTTTCTTTCTTCAACATCTTAAAGTTTTCTGAGTGCAGGTCTTTTACCTCAATTCATCAAATGTTTTATGTAGCCCTTATCTTATGATAGTTCTTAGTATAAAAATGCTATTTCATCAAAAGTTTCCTTAAATACATTTAAGAATAGAAGATAACTAAATTAGTCAGAGTAAAATTATTATTCTGTTGATAACATTGACTTCACTGTTGATCTTATAATCTTAGCTATTCATAAGGCTAAAAAGGTGACAAAAAATATTTCTTGAGCTTTTAGTGTGAGCTCACCTCTGTTCTCAGATTTTAGTGGGTGTCAAAGAATAATTAATTCATGGGTCTAATTTTATACTTCATCTATAAGAGTCTCTTTTTGCCTATTGGCTTTTATTCCTAAACTTTGGGAATAGAACCACCTAGTGGCACAGAAACAAGGACATTTTTCAAACCTCACAGAGAATGATTTTGTTGGATTCATGATAGTGACACAGATGCATAAACAGTATATCAACCTAATCACTGAGTTACAAAATTTTTAAATAGATTGTAAGTCTCTTTTTATTGAAGATGAAACTAGCCCAAAGGAGTAAATGACTTGCTCAGAACCACACAAAAAATGGGAAAAATGTCAAGATTTCTAATTTTATGTTCAGTTTTCTAGTCATCATATACTCTGTCTCCCTTTGTCTTCCTCTTAAAAGCATATACGAATACTATCAAACATACTACATCATGCTTTCTGTGTGTCAGACTCTGTGTTTTTTTTATTTTTTATTTTATTTTTCCCATCACCATTTATCCCCTCTGTGCCCTCTTCCCCTTCCACCCATCACCTTCCACCCCAACAATCACCATACTTTTGTCCATGTCCATGTCCATGAGTTCTCTCTCTCTCTCTCTCTCTCTCTCTCTCTCTATCTCTCTCTCTCATTTTTTGCTCAATCCCTCCATCCTCTGCAACCCCACACCCTCAAGCTGTCTGCCTGCTCTCTATCTATGAGTCTGTCTCTATTTTGCTTGGTAGTTCAGTTTGTTCATTAAATTCCACATATGAGTGAAATCATATGGTACTTGTCTTTGACAAGCCAATTCACTTAGCATAATGTTTTTTAGGTCCATCCATGCTGTGGCAAAGAGTAAAATTTTCTTCCTTTTTACTGCAGAGTAGTATTCTATTGTGTAAATGTACTCAGCTACTGATGGACACTTCAGCTGCTTTCAAATCTTGGCTATTGTAAATAATGCTGCATATATTCTTTTGCATTAGTGTCTTGGGCTTGTTCAGATAAATTCCCAGAAGAGGAATCACTGGGTTATAAGGCAGTTCCATTTTTAATTTTTTGAGGTAACTCCATACTGATTTCCACAGTGGCTGTACCAGTCTGTACTCCAAGCTGCAGTGCATGAGGGTTCCCTTTTCTCCACGTCCTCACCAACACTTGTTTGTTGATTTATTGATAATAGCCATTCTGACAGTGTGAGGTGCTTCTCTGAAGAGGACATACCAATGGCTAATAGACATTTGAAAGGATGCTCAACATCACTAATCATCAGAGAATTGCAGACTCTGAGTTCTTAAATGTGGCAAACTATAATATAAGTACTGCTATTATCCACATTTTCTAGATGCAGAAATTAAAACATAATGAGATCAAGTAATTTGTGCAATTTCACAAAGCTATTGAGCAGTAGCACTAAGATTCAAATCCTGTCTGGCTCCAAAAATTAATTGATAAGCAGTGTTTCAAAGAGGTGTTCTCTCTCTCTCCCTCTCCCTCTCAAAAAAGAATAACAATCCTTGATTTATTATCTATTTTCATTATTCAAAAAGTAGCCATAAGTGACTATTTTATTTGCTTAATTAGTTTTAAATTACTTGGAAATAGTCTATTTTTCCTCGTGCCCTGTTAACTCTTAGAATATCTAATGTTTACTTTGTATTTTTACTTGGATTCAAAACAGAACATTAGATCTCTTTACCTCCCCCTATTTGAATTCTGCTTACAATTTACCTCTTGGGTCCTGCCTCATGTTGACAACTCCCTGAGTAAAGGCATATATTTGTTTATCCTCAGGGCTACCTTCATGCTCGCATAGAGTGAGTATTCAGTAAATATTTGATGAATGAATTAAAAAATCTACCTAACTCTTTAGTCAAAGATTATTATATTTACTTATAAAATCAAATAAATTAAATACCAAACTTTGTGCGCACTTAATATTTTAAAAGTCTTCTATTTTCTCTTATCATAACTTTTTTTATTTCTTGCTTTCTTCAATTTTCATACAACCAGTAATAAAAACTGACAAGAAAAGAAAACAAATGTATCACACATCTACCTTTCTTCCAAGCTCCCTGCTGTAATAAGTTTTATACTTTTATTCTCACAAGGAAGGTGGAAAATAATTTTTTAACTTGAAAGCATAGAACCATAATCTTTTTATCCCCCAACCAGAATGAGATACTTTACAAGTGCTTCTTTCCCTTTTCAGTAAGAGAAAAAAATCAGCCTCCTCTAATGGCCCAGTTAACAGCTCCAAAATCAATTAACATGAGAAAATCAAAGAAAACAGTCATGGTGTATTTGAAAGAACAATAAGAAGGAACAACTTGACAGGAGAGAATATTGACAGGGGATGTAGGTAGAGGCACTAAAATTGAATGTGTTATACCAGAGTCTTGATAGCTACTATTTATTAATCACCTACTACACTAAACACTTTATATATTTCATATAATGTTTGCCATTATATGGCAAACTGAGACTCAGAGTTAACTACATTACCAGGGTCACAGCTAATGAAAAAGGGAGCTAGTACTCAAACCCAGGTTGGAGCTCATGGCCTCACTCTGGACCCCACACTAGCTCTGTGGGGCTCTGAGAAGATTATCTGGACAGAGTTGCGTTTCAGGAGTCCAAGGTTTTGGGTTAGACACAGAGAGAGCTTAACTGAGGTAAGCCATTTGCACGGCTGTTGTAATACTCCAGCTGTGAAGCAGTGAGAATATTCTCAATGAAAATGAGAGAAAAGATTAGGAAAAAACATACGTTTGAAGAGGACTTGGCAGGACTTGGTAGAAACCAGGGGAGTGCATATAGTCCAGGAACCTGCAAGGGCAAGGATGTCAGATTCAAATGGCCACAAATAGTTCCCTCTTTTCTTTCAACTCTATTATTTTTCATTCTGAGTCATCTACTACAACCTTTGCATCAGCTCAATTTTATCTCCAGGGAAAACCAACTGGAAAGAAATTTCTAGGAAAACAATGATTATTTTAAAATAGCAATGTGATCATTCACTACCCAGTAGATATTTATTTCAAACAATCTTCCAATTTTTGCTTCATTGTTGCTCAAATTACATTCACAAATTCCTAGTAGTATTGTTCTTCTCTCTCACACATCAAATAGTATTATTTTTAAATTATATGTGCATATATATATATATATATATATATATATATATATTTGTGTGTACACATATGTAGTATATATACTAGTAGTATATATACTACTAAAACCAATTGGTTTATCTCATTCACATTTTCTGTTCTAGATCACAAAAACAAGACAGTTTAAATGGGCATGTTTATATAAAGCAAGAAAGGAAAATGTTTCAGGAATCACAAAACAAAAGAAAGAGGACATTGAAAGTTCACTTTCAAAGAGAAATAGGAGTAGAATAAAGTAATAATATATATTTATGTACATCTTTTTATTTAAAATAGTAATATATATTTTAACCTATAAAGTATTAAAGGAAATTAATTTCTTATCTATATGTATAAAAGGCTAATATGCCAAGTATCCCCTCGGGGGTTCGACCAGCAGACCAGGAGTGTGATTGCTCGCTATGACCACCAGGGGTTGGCACGGAATGAAGGAAGGCCCCAGCCAGCAGACTGCAGCCAGGGAAGGAAGGCCCAGCTGGCAGCCAGAAGGCCCTGAACAGCCCTGATCGCTGGCCAGGTCTGGGGACCCTACCCGTGCACAAATTTTGTACACCAGAACTCTAGTATATAATATACAGGTTGAGGCAAAACTAGGCTTATAGTTGTGAGTATACAAAAACAGTTTTGTATTATTATTTATTATTGTATTATTTTCACTAGAGGCCCAGTGCATGAAATTTGTGCACATGAAATTAGATCCCCAGCCCTAACTTTGCAATCGAACATTCCTCTCATAATCTGGGACCACTATCTCCTAACTGCTTACCTGCCTGCCTGCCTGATTGCCCCTAACTGCCCCCCTGCTGGCCTGGTCACCCCCAATTGCCCCCCTGCCAGCCTAGTTGCCCCCATCTGCCCCCCCACTGGCCTGGTCACCCCTAACTGGCCCCCCCAACCGGCCTGGTTGCCCTTTACTGCCTACCCTGCCAGCCTGATTGCCCCCAAGTGCCCTGCCTAGCTGGCCTAGTAACCCTAACTGTCCCCTGCCAGCCTGGTCACCCCTTACTGCCCCCCTGCTGGCCTGGTAGCCCCTCAGTCTCCCCCCTGCCAGCCTAGTTGCCCCCAACTGCCCCCACTGCAAGCCTGGTCACCCCACACAGCCTGTTCGGTCATCCATTCAGTTACGATGGTCACTTAGGCTTTTACATATATAGATATGAACAATTATAAACCTACTTTTGCCCCCACCCTATATGTATGTATATATATAAAAGCCTAAGCGAATATCTGGTTGACCAATCACTATGACGTGCACTGACCACCAGGGGGCAGATGCTCAATGCAGGAGCTTCCCCCTGGTGGTCGGTGCACTCCCACAACCAACTTCCTATGGCCCCTCCCCCTGCCTGCTGGCCCCGATCAGCCTGGATCGCTAGCCAGGTCCATAAACCCCACCCGTGCACTAATTCATGCATTGGGCCTCTAGTATTAAATAAGGATTAGGCTCTAGAAAACTTTGAAAGGAATGTACTATTCCTATTTCAGATCAACCTCCTTTTAAAACATCTGTTTTAAACATAGAATGTTGAATTCGGGAACTTCAACAAAAGAGGAAAATGAGGTAGCTCATTTGTTATTCTTTTTTTCTATGTTTCATGAATCCTCATGGAGCTATTTTTATGACTAAGATCCTGTGAGCTTTACCTACCACTCTGACTTCTTATTCTAGTGGAGACAATAGGAAATTTACATTTGGTTCAGTGTTTGGTCTAAATAAATAGGAGTATAAGTACAGTTGATGATATGCCCAGTGTGTAAATATTTCAAAAATATTTATCATAAAGTCTCTGTATGATTTGAGATTGGTTTTATGAATCTTGCAAAGCAGTAGCCAAATTTTAAGAAAATTACAAGCCTTAACTCTCAAGAAGCATGCAGCATTCTCACTCTGAATACAAGCCCAGCCATCAGACAGTGCAACCCCACTGAGTAGATTTTGAAGTGTTACAAGATTCTGTTTTCTTTATACTTACATTGTATAGTATTTTGGGAACACTTCATCCAGGGTATAAGAATACCCTTTATAAACAAGCATCTTTATTAGACTGTTCTGAGGAGAGTGCTGAGGTACTGGGAAGATAAATGACGAGTTGAGGTGCAAACCAGTATTTCAGCTGGATAATGAGCCCACGACATTGGACCAAGCTGCTTTGCAAGAAGTCAGTCTGATCAGCCTTTCTTAAAATTAAATTTGTGCTGTTGCTAGATCGCAGTAAGTATTGTGGCATTCAAAGAGCATTTGTTTTACAAAAGGCAAAGGTATTATAATGGCATATGTTAGGTGTGACTAAAGGGTGTTTTTAACAGACATTTCAGAATTTAAAACTATATTTTTGCACTTAAAAGTACATATGCACTCACATGTGTGTGAACACACACACACACACACATGCACACACATACTCCAGAGCAGGGGTCCTCAAACTTTTTAAACAGGGGGCCAGTTCACTGTCCCTCAGACTGTTGGAGGGTCGGACTATAGTTTTAAAAAAAACTATGAACAAATTCCTATGCACACTGCACATATCTTATTTTGAAGTAAAAAAAAAACAAAATGGGAACAAATATAATATTTGTATTTGCATGCGGCCCGTGGGCCGTAGTTTGAGGACCCCTGCTCCAGAGTCTAAGCCTCTCTCAAAACACTTATATTTCCTCATATTAACATCACATTTTTCTACTCAAAGCATCCATTTTACTCCCCAGACTTAGCCCCAAGACATTTTTTACTGTTTTAAAAATGCAATCTCTTTTCAAAGGGAAAATTTGATGCCATTGAGGATAATTAAAGAATGTGCTACTCTTCCATAGGCCCTTTAAATATTGCAAGCATGGTAACGTGCAAATAAGCACACGTGCTTCCATGATAATTATGTTGATAGAAGAAATAATTGGACCATGAGACATGAATGAGACTTTGGCATGCATCTAGATGACTCTCATATACATGTGCGAAGCCCAGATGGGAAGTTGGGTGACCTGCCAAGAGTCTAACCCTTAGTCAGAAAATGCCCTGGGGAGTCCAGGCGCCCAGTCCAGTGTTCTACTGCTATCCTTTCCTGCGAGTATTTTTTCTTAAAAAAATCAGTGTTTTGCCCCTAAAATTTACTAGTAAAATAAATGTTTTCAGAAACCCATTTATATCTTACATAAAAGAGTCAGGAGTATCGATTAATAAATATGTTTAACAGAGTCACAAACATGACCAGAATACTACTGTTTTAAAACTGTCACTACGTCATAGACATACAGAAAAAGTTGCACAAATGATTGCATTGTCCCTAACTTATAGGGAAACTATACCATAGCCACTGAAGACTTACCACGTGCCAGATGCTATGATAAGTATTTTAAGTCATTTAATCCTCACAATAATCTTGCAAGGTAAATACTATGATTAGCCTCATTCTCAGATGAGAAACTGAGGCACAGAAAAGATTAGCAGTTTTCAAAGGTCAGAATGCTAATAAATGGCAGAGCCAGGTTTGAACCCATCTGTCAAATACTGTATTTCCCTAGTCCCTACTCCCACAAGTCTAAGCACACGCACCAGTGTGTACCAGAATAGCAAGCATCCAAATTGGCTTCATGCCTGCTCAGGTAGCTGCCTTTTCTCCGATTCATATGCTGATGGGAATTTTAGTTCATGTGAAATTCCGGTGACTTTCAGAAACTTAAACAGCATGATAACAGTGAGAGCCCTCCTGTACAATGAGAGAGCAGAACCAATCAAAACTGAAGCCACCGTGGATCTGCCGATCAGAAGTAAATAAAGTATTGAAAATTGAAAGCTGTGGAAGTCACTGCAGTTATATTCCCTCTGTCTTTTCTTTTGCTACAAATAGCTTAAGATTGTATTTGCCTAAAACATAATCCTTCCTTCATGAACGTTTTCATTCAACATGACTTTTCAATTGGTGGAATGCATAATTGCCTCTTCTCTATCTCATTGCATAGTTCCTTGAGCAGCTCAAAAATACTAACATCATAACTGTCTACTGACATGTAAATGCTTACTGATATGAAACAGAACCTACTATTTCTAGAAGTAAACTATAGCTAAGATAAAAATAGAAAATTTCCATATAGAGTAACATGTATGAGTCCATACAGCCCAGAATGATGAAGAGTAACAGAGGCACGAATGATTTTTTGTCTTGGTGAGCATAATTCCCTGCGTTAGCACCTGCTTCAAAAAGAGAAAGATATACCTACAAGTGTGCATTCACTCTTTTCTTAATAATCTATTCTATGGAGCTCTTTATGTTTAAAATACTATTAGTAATTATTAAAGATGATTGAAATTTAATATGCTTTTATATTGCATATTATTGGTCTCTAAAATGTATATAAAAATGTACCTTCAGTGATATTCTTACCAATGTTCCATGTGGAGGCATGATGGAAAGAGCCAGGAACCTAAAAATACTTATGGTGGTCTTTTTGTTCTAATAAGGTTATCAATCTTTTTCCATAATTATGTTTTTGGCAGTGACATTTTTATTCTCATGATTTTTATCAATTTTGGAGGGGGATTCTATTAGTTAACCAAGATCTTTCTATTGCTCCCTATCAAAGCCAGCGTGGCTCTTCTAAGCAGCCTCTCATATTCTTTGAGCTAATCAACATGAAATTTACTATTGTGAATTTCTTCCTTTCCCTGTTTCTTAGCAACTGCAGAAATTTCCCAAACAAATTACCTCTTAACCACAATATATTCAGTGAAGTAACACTGAATACTTCATTAGGTTGATGAGATAGAATAGACCAGACAAAAGCCCTGAATGAATTTAGGACATGAGAGTCATTGAAGAATTTAGTAAAAACTAGCTATAAGCAGAAGTTTGCTCTTTGATCGGTTTATATGCAATGAAAGAAACTATCAGGATGGTACTAATTAGGAAGCCAGCCGTTGCTGTATTTCTAATGCAAACTCCCAGAAGACAGGAATTTTTGTTGCTTTATTCAGAGATGTATTCCAAGTATCGAGAAGAAAGCCTCCCACATAGTAGATCTTTGATGAATATTAATTGGATAATAGATGCGGAATCACTTAAGAAAAGTGAAAAACCTAAACGAAAGGGAAGGGTGGAAAAGGAAAGATACTGTAAAGGTAATATTGACCATCAACTAGAGACAGAGATGGAGGAAAGGGGAGCCAAATATCCTTAGCCTTGCTGTTTGGGAGACAAAGAAGTAATTCACAGAAAAGAAACCAGGAGAGGAAAGAGGTTCGAAAGTGGTAATTTTCAAGTCATGTCCAGTTTGAGATACTGAGTTTGCATTTATATAAGGAAATGTAGAGCCTAGACCAGACAATGCAGGGTGGAAACTTCAGAGAGAGGCTGGAACAATGGAAATGGACTTAGGCAAACTCTCCATGAAGATAAACAAGCCAGAGACATAGCTCATTTAAAAGGCATAGAGCCCAGCAGTGTGGCTCAGTGGTTGAGCACTGACCTATGAACCAGGAGGTCATGGTTCAATACCCTGGTTGAGGGCTGGATCCCCAGTGGGGGGCATACAGGATGCAGCAGCTGATCAAGGATTCTCTCTCATCATTGATGTTCCTATCTCTCTCTCCCTCTTCCTTCCTCTCTGAAATCAATAAAAATATATTTAACCTATAAAAGGCATAGAGACACCCTGGCTAGGTGCCTCAGTTGGTTGGAGCATTGTCCCATACACCAAAACCAAAAAAAGGTTTGCAGGCTCAATTCTCATTCAGGATACATTCCTAGGTTATGGGTTCGATACCGGGTCAGGGTGTGTATGGAAGGCAACTGATTGATGTTTCTCTCTCTCTTTCTTCCTATCTCTCTAAAATCAATAAGGACATATTCTCAGGTAAGGATTCAAATGAGGATAGGGGGGATGTGGCACAGAGATAAAGAGAAAATGGTTGAGGAAAAACTTTTTCAAATGTCCCTTTTTATTTCCTCTCCTTTCCATTCCATAGTCACTAACCTAATTGAATCTCTTAGCCCACTGTGTCTGGGAACACAATTATCTTTTTCTCTCCAAACTTATTCAAATCTTATGCATTCTGTGGGTTCCAGCTCATGACCCACACTCAGTGTGTCTTCCCTAGCACATTCAGCTCTTATTAAATCCTTTATTGTGTTTCTGTACCACTTTTTTGTTAATTTATCATTTCTTGTGTTAGTAACTTGACATTTTAATCTTCATATTCAGTCCTGTATAGATTACTCCCACTCTATATTATCTCATTTAATTCTGGCAAAATGTCTTTGAGGGAAGGATTATTGTACCTATTTCATAGATTAAGAAAATGAAATTTAGAGGCCATAATGGAAAATACTTTGGTATTGAATATATAAACCTAAATTATACAAACCTAAGTTTCCCTCAATTCCACTTGTTTAATTTCTTCCTCCTCATTAACCATGAGCTCTTCAACAACCAATGTCACTTTTTCTAACTGCTCTATTGACCATATCACACTTTTTTTTGTTTTTTAATCCTCACCCGAGGATATGTTTTCCATTGATTTTTGGACAGAGTAGAAAAGAGGGAGGTGAGGAGAGAAAAACAAACATAGAAGTAAGGGAAACATCGATCGATTGCCTCCTGATCACTCCCCAACTGGGTTTGGGGATTGAACCTGAAACTGAGGTACATGCGCCCTTGACCGGGAATTGAACCTGAGACACTTTCTTCAGTAGGCCGACACTCTAACCACTGAGCAAAACCGGCCAGGGCATATTACATTATTTTTCAAATCCTTTTGTTGTGGTGGCTGTTCATTTTGTCTCTATACAATCCTTGTTATTAATCAGCTGATTTTCTAACTTGATCTAGTGTCTCAAGAACAGTTCTTTGCCTATAGGGAAGGGACTTCACAAAATGGTATTAACTAGGGTATTGGATAAAAATTTCAGATTTTCACCTAAGCCTACCACCTACTTGCCCATTATCCTTATTCCAGTAAAATATCACATATGTTTTCTTTTACTAGCAAAATGATTCCTTGAAAGTAGAAACTTTGTCTCTTATAGTCACTAAATCTTATTTGGTTTCCATGGAGGGTGATGAAAAATTAAATGTTATTTAAAATAAGATTTTTTTTTTTTTTGCTTAAAGAAACAAGTTTCCTACTCTACCTCCAAGACTACCTTCCTAATGTTTTCCCCCTGCATTACATCATAAAGCTGTAGGTCCCTTGTTGACTTAAAGTCACAGAACCATAGACTCTTGAAACTAAAAGAGTGGTAAGTTGTCATCTGTTTCACAGCCGTCTTTAGTCATGTTACTGTGAGGAAGCAAAGTTCCTGAGAGGAGCGCTAAATGGGCCATAGTTATATGGATTATCTGCCAGAGTTTGGATTACAGAAAACTCCAGATTTCCCTACAGTCCGTCATGTGTACTTACTTCTACCCCATAAACTAATAACTAAAATCCTAGTCCAGCTCCAACATTTTAAAATGATATGTAACTTTTGAATCAGGCACGATGAGGACAAAAACAAAAACAGAAGAGACTGAAAGGATCCCACAAGGTTCTGCTTACCCAGCCTCTCCCTCCTCCCCCAGCTCCTCATGCCCACTGTCATCTCCACTCCCTGAAGACACTCCAAGGCACTGGCCTACTCAGGTGTCTGCTTCCCTCTTGAGACCTTCACTCCTCATTCATATTGACTCTGGCTAACTCAGCTTCCAGCCTCACGTAATTAGCCTGCCCATAAGGTGAAATCCAGTCACTTTCATTGCCAACTTCCAATGCCTTTCCATAGATAGTACCAACTCTAAGGAGATGTTCACCACCCCATTGTGAAGTGAAATAAACAAACAAACAAACAATGTAGTCAGATGTTAAGTAATGGAATTCAGTTTAAAAAGCTGTTTTTTATTCTGAGATTATATTCATCTTATATTTGTGAAATTAAATGTTCTTTCATTTAGGAAATGAGGACAGATTTTTGTAATGTCCTTACATAATAAAATAAAAATTGAGCAACCTCTGTCAAATCTCCTATATATATTTTTTCCTGAAATGTAAAAGACTTGGAATTGTATATTTCTTACTCAAATTTACCATGGAGAGGCGGAGGCAGGGAGAAGGGACACAAAACATAATACATGTGTAAGCAACTTGCTGTACCAGATTCTGTCTATTTCCTTTTTTAAGCAACTCAGTGCGTGATGAAGTGTGTGAAACAGTGGCATTTCTAAGCTGATGCTGCTGACTCTGCTTTCACATTCCTTACATTAAAAATAAATAAATAAAGTCCTCTGGGATGGCTTATGCAGAACTCTATGTCCTACTTTAAGGCAAAGAACTTTTCTGACCTTCAGTGCATATTAAAAAAAAGTAAAAAATACATGAGAAATGCATCCTGTTCAAAGAGAAGCTTTAAAAAAAAATCTTCAAGCAAAGCTTTTCTGTGGCATCATTGATTAAAATAAAAAGGCTAACAAACGGAAAGCTTTAAAAGAGTTGTCCCTTGAAACCTTTTATATACATAATGCAAAAATAAAAAAATCCCATCTGAGACAAAGCCTTGTGGAGCCAGCTTACTGAATACAATATGATTGGACTCTGTCTTATTCAGATGTGAAGGTGACCATTTGAGGTCTCAGACAGCCATTATGACCACCACCTGTAAAATAATTTCTCTGAAAACTGGTTACCTCTAGAATACACATTCTGCATAATCAAACAAAAGATGGTAGGGAAGTCCCTTTAGGAAAGATTGCAATAAAGGACCATTGGATATCACCTTGGGAGTTTCATCCTTTGCCAACACTGAAAATCCATCTTAACCCTGACAGTAGACAACCACAGTAGACGACCAGTTGATGTGTTCCCACAGGTTAGAATGTTCCTATTCTTCTGCATCAAAAATGGCCTGTGTGCACCACAAGTGTTGCAGGCAGCACATAAGAATGGCAAGAGTCATTCTTTTGATACCACCGGATTTAAAATTCAGACCTGTGGAATTGCACAGGCAGAGTTCCAGAAGGATTAGGTCACCTGGTGGAGCTGATACTGTGCACGGCAGACAGCTCCACAATGAAACACCCGGTGAAGGGCATTTTTAAATTCTTAAGCTTCCCTTTCTTCTCACTCTTCCCTTTTCACTCTTGGAAACGCATGCAGCTGCTGTTAGGCAGGGCACGTGATGTGGGACCTTGCATTACCTCACTATTCCCATTGGTATGCCTATTTGATGCAGTCACACTACAGGGCTAATATGAAAAATGAGTTTAAAATGCAATAAAAAGTTTATAGTCCAACTATAAAAGAAAAATTTATATGGAAACCAATGGAATCAGCCATACATAGTATGCTTAACATGTTTCAAGTTAATATAACTTGATATGCAAAGGAAAGGGGGGAAAAGAACCACACAAGCTAGCAACGCTTCATCCCACTCAACAAGTATTTAGTAACCCCCTACGATGTGCCAGACACTAAGCCAGGCAGTGGATTTACAGCTGTAAAATACACATAGTCCCAGCCCCAAAGCTGCTTACTCCCGAGAAGGAAAGGCAAACAAGTGAATGGGCTATTTTCTGTTCAGTGTGATATGTGTTCTGAGAACAGGGAATCGACAGAGAACTCAGGGGGAACATATCAGGAAGGCTTCCTAGTGGAATTGAACTGAACAGACAGACAATTTAAAGAAAATTGAACTTGTTTGATGCTATGGGCTGAATTATGTCTCTCAAAATCCACATATTGAAGTCCCAACCCACGGTACCTCAGAATGTGACTGTATTTAGAAGTAGGATCTTTAAGAGGTAAATAAACTAAAATGAAGTTCTCAGGGTGAGCCTTACTCAAATATGACCGGTATCTTTATAAGAAGGTTTAGTTAGGACACTGATAAGCTCAGAAGAAAAAAAAAACAAGTAAAAACATGGGGAGAAGATGGCCATCAACAAGCCAAGGAGAGAGGGGTCAGAAGAAACCAACCATTCTGACACCTTGATCTAGGCCTTGTAGCCTCCAGTACTGTGAGACAGTAAGTGTCTGCTGTTTGAGTACCCAGTCTGTTGTACTTTGTTACTGCAGCCCCAGCAAACTAATATAGTTGATGAAATGAAGTGCATTCTAAATAGAAGGGACAGGAGACTGAGTATGAATCAGGGACCAACAGCAAATGACCCAGGTCTGTGTACCTGGGTGTGAAGGGGGACCCGGCTTCTTTCACCATGACCAGAGAGGCCTGATCCGAGAGTTCAAACTTGACCCTGAGGGTAAGAGGACAGCATCAGAGGTTTTTAACTGACATCTATACTAATAGTAGCCTAGGGCCGTCATGACTGTACAGAGGACCGTAAGAGCAGGGGGTTCGCAGCTGGGGCAGGGCCAAGGCAGACGTCTCTCTACACGCCTGCGCTGGGGGACTGGTTCAAGTCCCAGATTGTGAGAGGGTGAGTGATAATGACATAGGCTAAGGGGCCAGCAGCGGGTGAGGGGGGTGGAGTCCTTCTTGGATGAGCAGGGAGGTGAGGCTGAGCAGAGGGCAGAGCCCTGCCCAGGAGGCCTGTGGTCTGGGTAAGGCAGCCATAGGAGGGATTAGTCCTGGGGATGACACGGGACTTTGGCATTGTAGAAAGAATAGGGTAGAGGACAGCTTGGCTGGGACTTGCCCAAAGGTGGAAGACCAGGCAGGAGGCTCTGCCAATAACAGTGGCAGGGGTCTGAGTTCCGGTCCCGATGCTGCTCCCCAGAGAACATTGGAGCTGGAAGGCACCTTCACAGCCACTCAATTCCCATTCCCTTTACAGGTAAGAAATCAAGGCCAAGGAGGCCAGGTTCAAGTGCAGGGAGTCCGCAGCAGGGGCGGGGGGCGGCGGTGCCTCTCCGCGTGCTTGCGCCCCAGGTCTGGTTCAAGTCCTGGATTGTGAAAGAGTGAGTGAGAATGACATAGGCTAAGAGATCAGCAAGGGGGTGAGTGGGGGTGGAGTCGCTCTTGGATGAGCAGGGAGGTGAGCCCTGCCCAGGAGGCCTGTGGTCTGGGTAAGGCGGCCATAAGAGGGATTAGTCCTGGGGATGACACAGGACTTTGGCGTTGTAGAAAGAATAACTTCAGCCATCGAAGATCAAACTGTACACCCCAAATGCTTTTTCTTGGATGGTCCAGGTGGTAGTGGAAAAGCATATCTTTATAAAGTTTTAATACATTATATTAGAGGTTGTGGTGGTACTGGTTTACCCACAGCATCTACAGGAATTGCTGCAAATTTACTTCTCAGTGGAAGAACCTTTCATGCCCAATATAAATTACCAATTCCATTAAATGAAACTTCAATTTCTAGACTCTATATAAAGAGCGAAGCTGCTTAAACCATTAAAAAGGCCAAACTCTCATTATTGATGAATGCACCATGGCATCCAGTCATGCTATAAACGCCAAAAACAGATTACTAAGAGAAATTATAAATCTGAATGTTGCATTTGGTAGGAAAGTTCTTCTCAGGGGGGATTTTTTGACAATGTCTCAGTATTGTGACACATGCTATGTGATCAACTATAGTACAAACGAGTTTAAAGTACTGCAGTGTTTGGGGATGTTTCAGAAAGTTGTCTCTTAAAACAAATATAAGATCAGAGGATTCTGCTTGTAGTGAATGGTTAGTAAAACTTGGAGATGGCAAACCTGATAGCATTTTCATTTAGGAATAGATATTATTGAAATTTCCCATGAAATGATTTGTAACAGATCTATTATTGAAGCTACCTTTGGAAATGCTATATCTATAGATAATATTAAAAATATATCTAAACGTGCAATTCTTTGTCCAAAAAATGAGCATGTTCAAAAATTAAATGAAGAAATTTTGGATATACTCAATGGAGATTTTCACACATACTTGAGTGATGATTCCATTGATTCAACAAATAATGCTGAAAAGGAAAATTTTCCCATCAAATTTCTTAATAGTATTACTCCTTCAGGAATGCTGTGTCATAAATTAAAATTGAAAGTGGGTGCAATCATCATGTTACTGAGAAATCTTAATAGTATATGGGGTCTTTGTAATGGTACTAGATTTATTATCAAAAGATTGCAACCTAACATTATCAAAGCTGAAGTATTAATAGGATCTGCAGAAGGAGAGGTTGTTCTGATTCCAAGAATTGATTTGTCCCCCTCTGACACTGGCCTCCCATTTAAATTAATTCAAAGACAGTTTCCCGTGATGCCAGAATTTGTGATGACTATTAATAAATCACAAGGACAAACTCTAGACAGAATAGGAATATTCCTACCTAAACCCGTTTTCACACATGGTCAGTTATATGCTGCTTCCTCTCAAGTTCGAAGAGCATGTGATGTTAAAGTTAAAGTGGTAAATAGTTCATCACAAGGGAAATTAGTCAAGCACTCTCAAAGTGTTTTCACTCTTAATGTGGTGTACAGGGAGATATTAGAATAAGTTTAAATACTTTATCAGTCATTGTTTGTATCAGTGTTGTTTTTACATCATGTTTTTGTTTTTACGTCATGTCTTCGTTGTTGTTATATCATGTTGTGATTGTTTATTTATTAATAACCTTATATATTATTTTCATATACATTTTATTAATTTCCTTTCATCTCTCACACTTCTATTATAGAGAAAGGGCAAATAGTAATATTAAAATATTTCCCCTAATTAATTCCCTTTTAATGTGCACGAATTTCATGCACCAGGCCACTAGTTAGATATAAAAGGCTTATTTTTATAACATTCACTCTGCCTGCAGTGTTGGTTATTGATTATCTAGGAGCAAAACTCTAGCAGCTGAGAGGCCAGACAGAAATATATTACAATAATTCAGATGAGAGATGATAGCTGCCCAAAATGCAGTAAAAATGGGGGGGGGGGGTGTCAGTAAACTTGAGACATGAAGGAACAACGTGAAACAAAACAAACAAACAAAAGCTATAGGACAAAGGATGAAAGCAATGCTGTTAAAAAAATCTCTGAGCCTTCACCTCACTGTCACATTTCCACCCTAGTGGTTAGTCTTCTCGAAGTAGTCACATTTATAATGGCTGAGAAGGCAATTTTCATTTTTAATAGTTAATATATTTGGCAACATCTCCTAAGGCACCTGCCAACACCAGTGTATCTCAAACTTGCACTCTTGAACTCTGAGACCAGAGAACTAAATTCATTCACACTTCTAAAAAGTACATGGATTGAGGCATGTTCTGTCATACCTATATTTATAACACTGCCCAGAAGTGTTCTGTTTTATATGCGTGAAAATCGCCAACAGAATACTCACAAACTGGTTTAACTTGTACCTCTAACCTTGACATCCCAGTGGAAGAATAAACTGCCTTCTAAATATAGCTACCTAAGAGAAAGAAGTGGGGAGGAAGAAAGAAGTGGAGGGGAAATGGAAGGAAAGAAGGCAAAAGATTGTCCCACACCCACCCCACTAGTTTGATTGCTTCCTTCGATCTCTTTCTCTAAACAACCTACTTTTAGTGCAGAAGGATATGGTTCCTCTCATGGATGAAAGTCGAATTCCTGCTGAAATCCAATGTGTCTGATTTTATTAGAACCTCTACCCACAGGCAAGCAGGCGTTAGCTAGAAATATGTAAAATCAGTGTGTTTCACACATGTGAAAACTTTATTTGCATCTAAGCAATGTCCAAATATTAGCAGGAGTTGTTTTTATTATTCCTTTCTCCAAAGCAATCCATTTTAAATGTCAGTAAGCTTTTCCAAAATAAGGACAGGTTTTAGCAAATTGCCAGTGAAGGTTTCTTTTTTTTCCCTTGGGTGTTTCTTAATAAGTGGACATATTATAGCCCAGATCTGTCTGGTAGCCAACCTTCCCATGTTCTACATTTAGTGATCATGTTCTCTCATTTATCATATTTCCCAACTTCCCTTAGTGCCCTTATCGTCTTAAAACACTGTGTGACTTCCAAAACCAGAAAGTTTTTAAGGGAACATCATTTCATTGTGTTCCTGCAGAAACAAAAGCACAAAGAAAAATGATAAAGCTTTGGCCCCTGCTTTATTCAGAAAACACTTTGCAAAGTGCATTTAGCAGTTCACCATTGTGACAGTGGCACCCAGAGCTCTCGGGGCCCAGTTCTGACACTGTATTTAGTTCACTCTTGGACTGCTCAGTTAAAGCTTCCATTTGAATGCATTTATTCTACTTTACACATTATGTTATCAGTCACTTTCAATATTTCAAAGTCACAGCAGGCTTTTTCTGACACACATTTGTCAGAAGGATCCGCCTTGATTGCTATTATTACAGACTACAGTGCCTGAGGAAGGGGGGAAAGCATGTGTAGTCCCAGAATATTGAAACTGCCTGATAAAACAATAGATATGAGAGAATTAGAATAAAATAAATGCTCATAATGGATACTTTAAAAGATCATCAAAATGTAGGATCACAGTATATAGAATTTTAAAAACTGTGAAGAAAAATGTAATAAAATTTTTTTGAAGAAGCTAAAGAGCCCATTGAAAATTCCACTATCCTCATGTCAGCAAAAAAAGGTGGTTATGTATTACACACTTCCTTTCCAGTAATCAGGGATTTAAGTGAGCTCTACAAATGGATGCTGCCATTGAATTTTAGCATGAACTCTACTACTGAACAACAAAGAACATAATGACCAAAAATAAACTTAATGAAAAGTATAGGGAACCACTCAGAACTCCAGACCCGTTACTCTTTCATCATTCTCGATAGACTACTGAGCGTGTGACCCAGCAGAGTACCTGTGTCCCGTTTGCCTGCTCTTTACCTTAACCATACTTAAGAACTACACATTAGAGAAGAACCAGAGAAATCGATCTTATAATCAGAGAATACCAGTGTCTGTAAGGATGGACCCCCTTTAGACTTGCTTCAATTTCAAGTCTTGCATAAAAAATAAGATAAGAAAATTAAAGTACATAATCATTAGTATGCCAAATCTCTTCTCAAAAGTAAATTAATAAAATACAAAAACCTGAAGTGTTTGTATTAAAGTCAGAGATGAGAATAACCGAAAAAGCTAAATTGTATTGTTCTTTGATGGGGGGCATTTATATGAATTTATTAATTTACTTCAGTTTATAAATTCCTCAACATATTATTTTATAAAGTAATATTTAAGAAATTATGGTAGACAGAAAACCTCCATCTAACAGACCAACAGTTTAGAAACCCAAAAGTAAAAGAGATTATGCAGTCTTCTTCACCCTCCCCCCAAAAAGCCAAAAGATCCAAGTCCTATACTTCATTGCTCTATTTCCAGAAATAAGATTTAATTCCTTCTACAAAATTATGTTTAATCTGAATGTTATTTAAAGCCCTGGAGTTAAAGATCATTATTTTAATTGTGCTTGAATCCTTATATTGAAATGTTACAATCACATATGGAAACTTTTGGCAGATTAAATTATAATACATGCCTCATGATCTCACCTAGTCATCATCATGAACTTCTTACAAATATTCATCATTTTTGGTGTTTATTGATTCTTCATGAACTATCTGACTTTTAGCATAACTCTAGATTTGAAAACTGAAAAGACATGATGAAATATATACTGATAGAGTTCAGAAAATATTTAGAAAATTTTGAGCAATATTTCATTGGCATAATTTTAATAGTCAAACAAATTTTCTATTAAAAGAACATATCCAATAGAATATTAAATTAAATCTTGAGAATTTTAAATTAAAAAATCATGATGACTTCTAAGATGTAGGTTATATTATAAAACATTTTAAGTATATATGTTATCTTCACTGCATCCAAGCAAATTTAAAACTAACAATTTTATTAAAATCTCAATTTTATTTTATGATAATAAAAATAATTGTATCTAGGAGTCAATATTTTTTTCTGAGAAAAAAATGTTTACTGGAGTCAGTAGTCATTCTAGTGAATTATTTTTTTCCAAATTAATGTGTTAGAAGCAATAAATATATTCTATGTGAAAACAACTTAAATTCATTTTCCATTGAAGAAATATTTTCAATCTTAATAATAGCCTACAGTCTATGGTCATATTAAAAACAAAAAGTGCTTTAAAATGTGAAGATTGGGGAACAAGACAAAACCCTAAAATGTATTAATTTGTTCATATTAATCATCCCAGTTACTATTTTTAAAAAAGTATATCAGCTTAGAACTACTACAGATGAGTATGTCCAAATTGTTAAATAAAATAGAGTCTCTTCATCAACATGCAAGTACCTTTATCAAATAAAACAAAGTACATGCAGTGTGGGATTGCACATTGGAAATTTTAAGGTAAATCACCAATAGACAGAGAATTGAGATATTGGGCAGATTTTCTTGTTACAAAATTAAATCACTCATCTTCACTCATCTGCATACACACATCACAGTTTACACAAACTCATATACTCACATTCATACTCCCAGACATGCACTCCCCTTCCCATATTTGATTCACAATTACTATATCAAAGAAGACTACTATGACAAGGAGAGACAACTAATTCTAGCTGTCTTCAATCCATTAAATCAAATATTCCATAAGAACTTCAGTTTTTCTTGGACCTGTTTACACTATCCACTATTTCAGAAAAGCTCATATGATCAGTTCTTTGTTCAGGTAGCTTTGAAGGTTGATTTTTTTTCATAGATGTCGTACTGCCCCGGAGGCAGAAAGGTATCAGCATATTATCACTTGCTATGCTTTGGGCTTGTGGCATGTATAGAAGTCTGGCATCTGAATAACTATCTGGGAGAGTATATGTTGATAATGACTACTTAAGGATAAGAAATTCTTCTTCAGCTAGCCTTATCTTCAGGTAATATCTCATTCATATTCTTATGCCTTTCCATATAGTATTTTCTTGTAATTCTATGTTTCTACTTCTTTCTTGTTTACATCTGAGTAGGAACTCATTTTAGCTTATATTTATAGTAAATTATAATAATACTTCAATGTGTTTAAAATATTGTATATTATATATAATTAGAGGCCTAGTGCACAAAACTCCTTCACGGGTAGGGTCCCTAGACCTGGCCAGCTGCTTCTTCCCTCGCAGTCGCCCCCCTTCTCCTTCCCTTGCTCCTCAGCACCCCACCACCGCTGCTGGTCACCCGTCATGGTCCATGCTGCCCCCTGGTGGTCAGCGCACGTCATAGCAAGTAATTGAATTCCCGTTCTCCTGGTCAAACTCCTGATGGGACACTTTGCTTATTAGCCATAGATAGATAGATAGATAGATAGATAGATAGATAGATAGATAGATAGATACTACTTAGGGCACTCTACATGTTTTAACAAACATCAAATGAATGCTGATGTTAAACTGTAGATCAAAGGACTTTGAACTTCTGTTATGTATGAAGAGTTCCCACCAGCCGTAAAAAAAAAAAAAAGTATCTACTATAAATATTCCATTATGGCAGTATTTGGTTTGGTAGGACATATATGCCTCTTCCATTGTATGTTTCCTGAATCATAAAAACAAAACAAACAAAAAACAAAAAACTCTCATTCAGGCATACAATCAAAGGCTCAAGCACAGATTTGGAAAAAAAATCTGATCCCTCTACTTCTAATCACCTCTGCCCCAACTTCAAAGAACTCATATTCAGAGTACCAGTTCTTATTTGTTTGTTTGTTTTCTGCGGTTGGGTTCTTATTCAAAATGTTCTACTTTAGTCTGTCCTTGGGGGACTATCTGGAAGCTATGTTGAGGCCGGAAATCTATAGTTAGATTGCCTAAGGTACAAATTTCTTGTAGAACCTAATAGAGCTGCCTGTTTACTTTTGAGGGCAATCAGGATGTTCATTAGTAATTGAGTTGAAGCAAAGAGGAACTTTATTTGTACCCAATCAGTGACCTGGATCGTTTTCAGAAAGAGTATTGAACTGAAATGGACCATTCATTTCTACTTGCACTGAGATCCTGTACGAAAAGGTTGTTGCTCTTACCTTTTTCTACAAACAGGGAGAGGGATTTTCAGAAGCAGAAAACAAGCTTTATGGTTGTCACTTGTATCTTAGGAAAATATTTTGTGTGATTTTTATTGCTCTTTAGAGCATGAAATAAACCCTCTATTTTGGGCTAACCTGTTGAGCTGATTCCAACACCTTCAGTGGGTAGGTGATTAAAATATGATGACAGTACACTGGTGAGTTTCAGAAGTGGAGGAAATAGATAAAAATTAAACTGACATATCTGCAACATGGTCAATAGAAGTTAATACACTGAGTGGCCAGATTATTATGACCAGCCAGATTATTATGACCACCCCATTAGTACTTCCAAAAATACTGAATATTGAAAAGTTCCTACTCTCAAGGTTTTATTATTATTATTATTATTATTATTTGCATAACTAATTCACTTCATTGTACTGTTGGGGTGGTCATAATAATCTAGCCAATCTTAATAATCTGGCCACTCAGTGTACAAATTACAGGGACTTTAGTAGTTATTAAAGTGGTGTTATTATGTAGTATTGAAATAATGCAACTTTAGTAATTTTAATAGCAAAAATCTAACTAGGCATACTAGAGCCAGGCACTATTCTTTACATGTATTGTCATTTTTATCCTCACAGCTACCCTATTTGCAGAGGAAAAAGTTGAAGATCACAAAAGGTTAAGTGACTTTCCCAAGATCATAGCAGTAGCAGGTGACAGATCTGATATTCAAACTTCGACAG
The DNA here is from genome assembly GCF_963259705.1 of Myotis daubentonii. Lineage (NCBI taxonomy): Eukaryota > Metazoa > Chordata > Mammalia > Chiroptera > Vespertilionidae > Myotis > Myotis daubentonii. The sequence goes on along the minus strand of NC_081840.1, from coordinate 170,003,566 downwards.
CCTGGTTCCAGATTCCATGCTCTTAATCACTGGCTGGTGAAATGGGCCACCAAGATGTAGTGCCTTCAGATTTGGAGTTGCCTCCGGGGAAAGAGTTAGTCATAGGGATGAGGATGCTCAGCTGAATAGCAATGTCCTCATTATCAGGCTGCAAGAGCAATTTTAGTATTACATCATGCTTCATCTCTAGTGAATTTTTTTAAAAATAGAAAAATTGAACAAAGCATCTGCAGTAATTATTTTTACCTAAAATGTGTGCAAGAACTTGAGAGTACATGTTAACAAAGCTTTACAACCAGTTAGCAAGGAACAGCCTAATGGATAAGAAATAATTCCCACACTTCTGTGGAGACCCCGGGCTCTGGAGCAGACAGACATATGCCAGAGCCAGCCCAGGGTAGGTAGAGCCTTAGCAGTGACAGCAGCATTTGGGTGAAGGTGGCACATGTATCAGACTTCCAAGATCTTAAGGCCTTGGGATCAGGTAAAAAATACCACGAACTGGAGAAAAAGGCCCACTTGGCTGCCCAAAGTCCAGGAGGTCGTGCAACACTTTCACAGGTGATTCCCAAAACTAATTGAAAGGGAAGTGAAAGAGGCTGGAGCTCCCACACTTATGGGTGGAGATGAAACAGATGAGTACTGCTTGTATCTAAACTTGCCATCACACCTTCGTGGGTTCCGGCTAGGAAAAAAAGCAGATTATGTACTCATCCAAAAATCTCTAGTAATCTTTTCTGCATATTTTGGGAATATAGTTCTCATATCATATTTTATTTAAAAATATAATACAAAGTGAAACTCCATTTGTAACTAGAAAGTTCTGAAATTAAAAGAGAAAACTTAATTTGATATGTGTCATGCCTTAAAAAGGGGTTATGAATGGAAGGTTATATTCCATTTTTTAGAGTTTTTAGATTTCACATTTGCCATAAATTTTTCTGCATTAGATGATTGCAGACTAGATTCAGTCATCAGGAAGAGAAGATATAATGACAATTTAGTAGGCAGAGTGCAGACTCAAACATAGCTGAGTCATCAGTGGAAATTTAAAATCCTTTCTCAATTTCCTTTAAATTAGATTTCACTGTTAAGAGGGCTCAGTATTGAGGATGTGAGAGCTATTCTCAATATGAAAATTCTTCTAAGATATGAGATTTGACCCTTTTGTCCTATATGATTTAAAAATAAGACTTTAATTGCCTCTTTTCATAATAAAATCTCTGATTTACTAAAAAATAGCTTTAATATAGGAATCATTATCTTACATTTACAATACCAGCATTGTTACCATAATAGTGTCAAAAAATAAAGTACTATTATTAATTCTTTTTCTGATGTGGAGTTGGAGGTTTTTCTTAAAAAAAAGAGAGAGAGAAATCTGGAATACAGTTGAATTTTGGAACATTATCCATATAAATTATTTATAACAAAGGGTATTTTCATGTGAAAAACAGGAGGGAATGCTTTATTTCTAACTACATTTATTCAGTGTTTTGTGTCAGTTACAGTGCTATCTCAGTCAAAATAGCTCCTATAAGGGTAAAATTATGGTTATTTCTCATATTATACATTTTTTTCTTCAAGTAAAACCATATTTAAATGGTGTTATTTTGACTTGCCATTAGACACATAGTCACCTTAAAGTTTACATTACAAGGTAGTGCTTGCAGTTAGCAAAGAGAACATTTTCTGCAAGTTTGTAGTGGGGGGGGGGAGTAAGAGAGAGACTTTTGAGTTCAAGTTGATATTTGTGCATTAGAGGTGATGGTGGACTAAATAACTTATTCTACTACTTTGGTTGAAGCTATTATCAAGAAATATGAGAAATATCCATTATTAAATGGGCCGGGAGATATGCACCTCCCACCCCCATCCCCCCCCCCAAAAAAAAAACCCCAAAACAACAACAACAAAAACCTTGTAAACAAAGTTTTAAAAAAATATTTTAAGAATCAAAAGTTTTAAATTAGCCCTAACCGGCCTGCGGACTGAAGGGTCCCAGGTTCGATTCCGGTCAAGGGCATGTACCTTGGTTGCGGGCACATCCCCAGTAAGGGGTGTGCAGGAGGCAGCTGACCAATGTTTCTCTCTTATTGATGTTTCTAACTCTCTATCCCTCTCCCTTCCTCTCTGTAAAAAAATCAATAAAATATATTTTTTTAAAAATGTTTCAATTATGATTTCATCAACAATTGTGAGTGGTCTGAGATGTTATACAAGTCAGCTTGCTACAGCTTCATTGCGGCTGGCAGAAGACTCGAGACTCCTCGATCAGAAGTGAAGCCCTTTGTCACTCATGGCAGAGCAGGCAGCAGGTGCTTCATGTTTTCACTAGTTCTCCTGGCCCGCAAGTGCAGTAGAGCTAACGCGGAGGCAGGCCCAGATGCATCCTGCTCACACAGTGGGTTTGGGAAACCCCAGTCTTAGACAGGGACTGCTAGAACACCTGCCCAAAATTTACCCACGAGGGAGACATTATCTCTATTACCCCATCAGAAAAAAATATCTGCCATCTGGACAGGAGGAAAGTACTGCCTCTGTCTCCCAAGGCTGTTTCCTAGACAAACATCCTTGAAAAAGAGTTCAGGACAAAAGGTATCACAAGTCATGTAGAAAGGAAGTGGAGAATTGCCCCTTAACAACACATTGTAGTCAGTCCTCATTATTCACAATTCTATATTTGGGGATGCACTTACTCACCAAAATTTATTTGTAACCCTAAAATTAATACGGTACTTTACAGTCATATGCAGGCCTGTGCAGAGTGGGGGGGGCGGGGGGGGGATTATTGCCTGACACTCAAGACCCAGCTAAGGCCAAATAAATGGAGTTGCTGCCATCTTGTTTTGCCCCTCAGAGTAAACAAGTATTCTTACTGCAGTCTATTTCGTGTCATATTTCTTGCATTATTGTGCACTTCTTTGTGATTTTGCTATTTAAATTGGCCCTGAACAGTACTAAAGTACTGTCTAGTATTCCTAATGCAAAAAGGCTATGGTGTGTCCTAAAGAGAAACTGTGTGTATCAGATAAGCTTCATTCAGGCTTAAGTTATAACCCTGTTGGCATTGAAAGTATTACAATGACTAAAAGGCTCTTGTTCTCTTTTCAGATGTCTATATGACTTATTCTCTCATATCTTTTAGGTCTTTGCAAAAATATCGGTCTCTCATTGAGGCCATCACTGACAACCTACTTATGGTAGAAGCCTGGTACTCCCCACCCCCCATCCCTGCTTTATTGTTCCCAATAGCACTATCATCTGACATAGTATCTATACAAATAAAAGAATAATATGCTAATTAGACCAGGTTGACCAGCCATCTTCCAGATGACATCCGACTTCCTTCTGGACAAAGCCATGGTGGTGGGGGCCGAGGCAGAGGCTGTTACGGGAAATCAGGTCGGCAGGGGAAGGCAGTTGGGGGCAAGATCAGGCCAGCAGGGGAGGGCAGTTGGGGGAAACCAGGCCTACAGGGGAGGGCAGTTAGGGGTGATCAGGCAGGCAGGCAGAGGGGTTAGGGGCGATCAGGCAGGCAGGCAGGTGAGCGGTTAGGAGCCAGCAGTCCCAGATTGTGAGAGGGATGTCCTACTGCCAGTTTAGGACAACCCCCAAGGGGTCCCCGATTGGAGAGGGTGAAGGCTGGGCTGAGGGAACCCCCCCCTCGTGCACAAATTTCATGAACTGGGCCACTAGTAAATATATATATATATATATATATATATATATATATATATATATATATATATATATATATATATATATACTATGTGTTTGTTTCTCTTCATCCCACAATATTCAGGGATTATTGTCTGTTTTATTCATGGTAGTATAGAACCTAGAATAGTGCCTGCCTCATAATAAATTCTTAATAAATATTTGTTGAATAAATGAAATAAAAAAATCTCTTGGAGCTTTCAGTGACTTTTTTTTTTTTCAGTAGGGTAAGCTCTACCTTAATGTGCTCCTAAATAAAGCTTCTGAGAACATTTCTTCAAAACAGACAGATTAACATTGAGAAAGGCAGAGCTCAAAATCTTGCTCACGCTCAGCAAGGCCAGACAGCTAATTAGGAAAAAGTAAAGGAGTGTTTTCAGCTGTCTTGAAAAAAGAGGAATGGCAAACTCTTCATTTTTACATCAGCAACAATGATTTTAGTAGCATGAGAGTTGCTATTAGACTATAAAAATGACAATGATTTTGTGAAAAGCCCTACCCCCTCAAAAAAAGGTGCTGTTGTCGCTACAATTTCTTTGTCTAATCAAACGAATCCCTTATGAAGGAAAAAGTCTGCTTTTTCTTTAGAAAACAAAACAATTAGAGTCTGGCTAAGCTGCCCACAAAACATGAACTGTTTCATTTAACTAACTGAGAACACACAGCTTGTTAGATTCCTAAATAAAGAAGCAATCTCCATTAATAGAAAGCAGCCCCCCTACAAGCATGTCTCTCTCTGCACCTAAAGCAGATATCAGGAGCACTGGATGTGTCCATGTTGCCACAGACAGCTACAGACAAATGGAACAAATACCAGGCCCACTTTAAAACAAACGGCTTAGTTTGTTGTTAACTCTTATTCTGAGTTTTACCATCAGGAGGTTTTCTCATGCTATTGCAACCCAAGTTTCTGCAAACCTCACCACATCATCAAACAAGGCCACATTGTCTATAAGAACTTCAGATTCACCAGCTTGTGCCCTACAAAGCAGAGAGTCTCTGGACTCCCTTCAATGTTTCACACAGTTATTACATGGGATTCTTTCTGTGGCTTATACTGGGTGTTCATGAAGAGTCCTCTCAACATTTTCCTTCTGCTAGTGTCCCCCCAAACCATCTGAGAGTGGCATTTTGGCTGCCCAAGCTCAACTATAAAAACACACATCCACATCAACCATGCAAATCTTTGAGAGCCAAAGCACAAACAATTTTCCCACATTTCTCACTACCCGCAAGCCATGCTGCAGCCTTAGTCAACACTGCTCTCCTGAGCTGGCTTACACCTGCAGGCTTTGTAAGAGCAGTACTCTGCTTCTGCCTGCAACCTCACTGTGTAAAAGGCTCAAACAGGAATGCATTTTGGCACATTCAGGAGCATGCATACATACATGTATGCATACATACATAATATGATCTAGGGGTATGAATCGTAAGAAATAGACAAAGCACTACTGGAATACAGAGCAGTGGAGGACTCTGTAAGGGAATGCTTCCTGATGAAAGTAGCATTTCTATAGACCTCAGTCTATGGATAGTCTATATGCAACATCATTCTTATTATTTTACTCATAGCTAGAAAATCTCTTTCTCAATTTCCCTGATTCCTATATTCGAGAAGGCAGCTAAAATTCTAATGTATTGGTGGACTCACTTCAATGATTTCATATATGAAAAGTTCTAAATCTATTGTCTCACTGAGAAGCTGTAAGAGATTGCTTTGGTCTATGCTCTATAGGGTAATTTTTTCACATCACCTGGTTTAAAAAAATTTCCTGTTCAAAAATATCCTGTTTTTATGAACTTATATTCTAGTGCGATAGAGGGCAATTATGCAAGGTGAAGGGAGAAATAGGTAGTGTGGGGTATGGATCAGTAGTTAATAATTTATATATCGTGGTCAAGGATAGACTATCTAATAAAGTGACATGAGAGAAGAAACCTGAAGGTGGTGAAGGAGCAAGTCATGTAGTTATCTGAAACAAAGGGACTAGCAATGCAAAGGCCCTGAGGTGGGCATGATTGGTGTGTTCAAGGAACAGCAAAGTTGTAGAGCACAGTGAGCAAGGGGGAGAGTGGTAGGAGTTGAATCAAGAGGTAGCCCAGAGCCAGATCACGTACACCTTTATAAGCCAATTTCAGGACTTTGTGTTTTTTTTTTCTTTTTTTTTCTTTGTTTTTTTTTATTATTAGTTAAGGTATTACAAATGTGTCCTCATCCCCCCCATTAACCCCCAACCTCCCCCCCACACACAAACTCATGCTCCCATCCCCCCGTTGTCCATGTCCATTGGTTTGGCTTATATACATGTATACAAGTCCTTCTGTTGATCTCTTACTCTTACCCCCGCCCTCCCCTACTTTCCTTCTGGGGATTGATAGCCTGATTGCTGTTTCTCAGTCTTTGGGTCTGTCCCTTTTCATCAGTCTATGTTGTTCTCTATAATCCACAAATGAGTGAGATCATGTGGTATTTATCTTTCTCTGACTGGCTTATTTTACTTAGCATAATGCTCTCCAGTTCCATCCATGCTGTTGCAAAAGGCAAGAGTTCCCTTTTTTTTTACCGCAGCATAGTATTCCATTGTGTATATGTACCACAGTTTTCTAATCCACTCATCTGCTGATGGGCACTTAGGCTGTTTCCAAATCTTAGCTATGGTGAATTGTGCTGCTATGAACATAGGGGTGCATATATCCTTTCTAATTGGCGTTTCTGGTTTCTTGGGATATATTCCTAGTAGTGGGATCACTGGGTCAAATGGGAGTTCCATTTTTAGTCTTCTGAGGTAGCTCCATACTGTTCTCCACAGTGGCTGCACCAGTCTGCCAGGACTTTGTTTTTTAATCTTTTTATCAGAGATATAATCCTATATAATAATAGACAAACATGGTAATTGACCTTACCTTCGCTATGCCTCCCATTGGCTAATCAGCGCGATATGCAAATTAACCACCAACAAAGATGGAGGTTAATTTGCATACATAGGCTCTAAGCTGTGGAGGGAAGACTGAAGGCGAGCCTGAGCAGCAAGACGGAAGACTGAAGGCAGCTCCGGCCAGAGCAGTGGAGACGGAAGACTGAAGACGGCTCCGGCCCGAGCGAAGGCCTGGGTCCTGGGTGCCGGAGGAAAACCTGTGCAGGCAGCCAGGAGAAGGGAAGGCCTATTGCACGCATCTCTTCATGCAACAGGCCTCTAGTCTCTATTATAAGAACCCCTTGGCCGTGAAGCTGTCATGCCGTAATGACCAAAGACTGGTCACCAGGAGGCTGCCTGTGCAGCGAGGCGTGTGCAGGTGGGCGGGGACTTGATTCTGGGTCCCGCATCCTTCCTGGCACTGTAGAAGTCAGTCTGGTCCTGCCTCCTGCCCAATGCAGCCGGTCTGGGTCTTGCGCAATATCGTGCTTTGGGCATCTAGTTGACATATAACATTATATTAGTTTCAGGTGAACAACATAATGATTTGATATTTTTATATATTGAAAAATGATCTCCTCAATAAGTTTCATTAACATCCATCACCCTACATATTTAGAAAATTATTTTTTCTTGTGAGAATTAAGATCGACTCTTAGCAATTTTCAAATATTCGATATGGTACTATTAACAATAGTCCCCAGGTTGCACAGTATATCCCCATGATTTATTTACTTTATAACTGGAAATTAGTATCTTTTGACCCCCTTCACTCATATAGCCCATTCCCATCGCCTACCTCTGGCAACCACTAATCTGTTCTCTGTATCCATGAGCTGGATTTTTTGTTTACTTTTTGTTGTCTTTTTTTTTTTAGATCCCACATATAAGTGAAATCATACAGTATTTGTCTTTCTCTCTCTGATATTTCACTTACCATAATGCCCTCAAGGTCCATCCACATTATCACAAATGACAACATCTTGTTCTTTTACATGTTTAAATAATCTTGCATAATATGGATACCACATCGTCTTTATTCATCCATTGATGGACACTTAGGCTGTTCTTTTTGCCTTGGTTATTGTAAATAAGTCTGCAATGAACATGGGGGTGTATATATTTTTTTCAAATTTGTGGTTTCATTTTCTTTGGATATATACCCAGAAGTGGAATTGCTGGACAATATGGGCTTTACTTTTAATTTAAGTAAGGTGGAAAGACATTCGAAAGTTTTGAGCAGAAGAACTGTGCTATCTGAATCAAGATTTTAAAAACTCACAATGACTGCTTTATTTTGGGCAAACTATAGTGGGCAAAGAAGAAGCAGGGAGACCACTTAAGAGGTTTGTCTTGAACCATAATGTTAGTAGAAAAAGGTATATGAAGTGGTCCAATTCTGAATGGGTAAGACAGAATGTGCTAACAAATTAGATGTGGGGTTTGAAAGAAAGAGAATAGTCAAGCATGACTCCAAGGTTGTTGGTCTAAACAACCAGAAGTGTAGAGTTGTCATTGAATGAATTGGGAAACCTATATCCAATGGGTGAAGGAACATGTTGGGGCAGGTGGAGGCACGAACATAGGGAGATCAGTTCCAGAAAATGGGACCTCTGAGCCTTTGGAGTTCACCTAATTTAGATTAGGTCTACCCTTGCTCTGCAGCTCATTAACTATATGACCTTCAGCATTAACTCAGCTCTTCTCAGCATCAATTTCCTTATCTGTTTCTTGAGGACAATAGAATGTAATGTGTAGGATAGACTTGCTGTGAGGATTCAACAACAACAAAAACAGATGTAAAGTACCTAAAATACATTTTAATAGGAGCTAAAATAAATTAAACAAGTATATATAAGTGATTAATAAGTGGTGTTTATCCTAATCTTCATACGATTAGGTGTGAGGTGTCTTATAGCACTATGAGGATTCTTTGCAGAAAATTTTCTAAGATTGTGCTTTCATGTGAATCCCCTTTCTAATTAAGCACTTTAGAAAAGGGATTCTCATCCCGTATCATTCAGTTTCGATGTTCATCATAGCAATTTGTCCTTTACTTTTTAACTTCTTTTCTGGATTTGGTCTTCTCAGTCTGCAATGCTCTTTCATAGATGTTCAAATCACTTGGCCAGAAAGCTAAAGCATCAATCAGTCTGGTAGAGACTTCTGTACAAACCAGTAAATGCACTCTTGGTTTTCTTCTTTTGGAATGTATGTAGTGCTTCAGATCAGCAAGCCATCAAGATACTATTTTGGCCCAACCAGTGTGGCTAGGTAGATGAGCATAGACCTATGAACCAGGAAGTCAAGGTTTGATTCCTGGTCAGGACACATGCCCGGGTTGAAGCCTCAGTCCCCAGTAGGGGGCATGCATGAGGTGGCTGATCAATAATTCTCTCTTCTCTTGGTTGTTTCTATCTCTCTCTCCCTCTCATTTCCTCTCTGAAATCAATAAAAATCTATTTTTAAAAAGACACCATTTTTATTTATTTGTCTCATGTTGTTCTCCAAATTGCTAATTTATAACCTATTCCTACACATCTTGTTTACTTTTAGAGAGATAGTTATTGTAAGTGGGATATTGTCTGGTATAATTAACCTGAATTAAAAACCAAGTAAATACCTTTATTCTCAGAAGAACAGGCTGACTGGACATATTTCCCTGACAGGCAGTAGTGGGTTTTGATTCCAGCTCAGTAACTTCATGTCCAATATCAGGGCCTATCAACTGCCAACATTTCCTAGGTATGGTATTTCCTGAAAACTGCACTTCACTATATCATTATTTTATATACCTTCCCTACTTGTTGATGCAACATCCTTCAGCTCACTTTAAAGTGACATTATTTAAAATATGCTTGCCCTCCATTCTCTTCACAAAGCCAGTCCACAGACAGTAGTAAGAATTGCTTTACTCCCAGTACACTCTATCACCTCAAAATGAGTTGTTTGTTGTTATACTTGGCACCTAAGTCAGGTGCCAATTAAGTACCTTATTTCTTTTTTATTAAATTTATTGATTAATAAGATTATATAGCTTTTCATTGTACATTTCTATGAAATATGATCTACATATTACTTTGTCTGCCCATCACTCAAAGTCAGATCATCTTCCATCACCATATATATGATCCCCTTTACCCTTTACTACCTCCCACTCCCTTCTTTGTGGTAACCATCATACTGTTGTCTATGTCTATGAGTTTTTCTTTATTTGTTTTTCTTATTGGTTCATTCGTTGTTTTCAGTTTGATATCCTATATATGAGTGAAATCATACAGTTCTTAACTTTTTCTGGCTTCTTTTCTTTAAAAGCTGGTTTTTATAACTCTAAGTACTCTGAGCTTCACATTCATTAAATAGTTTTTTGTATCTTCTTGGTGATTTCTATTCTTAAATGTCCAGCTTCATTTATTACCATGGCCACATCTACTCTACTCTCAACCCCACTTTTGAGATACATTCAGTGTTCCTGAAGAAATTCCTGAATTTATATATCACCCTGTTTTTTTGTTTTTGTATATTTTATTGATTTTTTACAGAGAGGAAGGGAGAGGGATAGAGAGTTAGAAACATCAATGAGAGCGAAACATCGATCAGCTCCTCTTGCACACCCCCTCCTGGGGATGTGCCCGCAACCAAGGTACATGCCCTTGACCGGAATCAAATCCGGGACACTTCAGTCCGCAGGCCGATGCTCTATCCACTGAGCCAAACCGGTTCGGGCTCACCCTGTTTTTTTTACTACTTCCTTCTTAAGCCATCTCTATTCCTCACCCATGTGAAATTTCATTTAGTTTCTATAATTTGGTTCTTATACTGCTTTTTCTTTAAAGTAACTTTATTCTGCACTGATCCATTCCTACTGCACTTACAAAAGTAAACCTTGTAACAGAGTACTTATGTACATGTCCTCACTTGAGCATAAGTCCCTGAAGTGCAGGCACAGTAACTGGCTTCTATTTTATTTCCCAAAATGCCTTGAATGTAATAGGTGGTCAATAAATCTCTGTCAAAATAACATGCCTCTTTTCTTACTATTGTCTTTATTTTTAATTTGCCATGTCTTCATTGTCAACATTGTTTTAGCACAACAGTCCATGTCAATTTTGTGCTGGTAAACACAGTTTCACCAATTCAACAAATTTGACATCTTCTGTGTAACTTTTAATGAATTTGGACTTAGGAATGCAATGAATTGATGTATATAACCCCTTCCTTATAGGAACTTACAGTATGGAAGGTAAAACTGAGAAGTAAATAATTAATAAATTTGGCAACATATGCTGACAATTGACAAGTAAGTAATTAGTGTATTATGAGACCTATTATGATAGTACTAGAGGCCCAGCACACGAAATTCATGCACTTGGTGGGGTGGGGTGGGGGGGTTTGGGGGGAGACCCTCAGCCTGGCCTGTGCCCTCTTGCAGTCCGAGAACCCTTAGGGGATGTCCGACTGCACAGAGGCAAGAGAGGCTCCTGCCACCGCCACTGTGCTCACCAGCTGTGAACCAACTCAGGGCTTCCGGCTGAGCGGCGCTCCTCCTGTGGGAGCGCACTGACCACCAGGGGCAGCTCCTGCATTGAGTGTCTGCCCCCTGGTGGCAAATGTGCACCATAGAGACTGGTCGTTCCACCATTTGGTCTATTTGCATATTAGCCTTTTATTATATAGGATGATATTTTTTCAGAGTGATATTTGAGCAGCTAAAGAATTTCAGAGGCTGTAACCAGTTTGGCTCACTGGATAGAGCGTTGGCCTGTGGACTGAAAGGTCCCAGATTCGATTCCGGTCAAGGGCATGTACCTTGGTTGCGGGCACATCCCAGGTAGTGGGTGTGCAGAAGGCAGCTGATTGATATTACTCTCTCATCAATGTTTCTAACTCTCTATCCCTCTCCTTTCCTCTCTGTAAAAAATCAATAAGATATATATAAAAAAAAAGAATTTCAGAGGGTATCATTCTGTGGGGCTTGGATGACTTGAAGAATACAATAATTATATTAAGCACCTGGGACTTCGGCCTGCATGTGGAAGGTACTCAATAAATGTTGTTTGTTGAATTAATTATATGGTGGCAGCTAAAATGTAAGCTCAGAGGACAGCAGTAGGACATGGCTACTGGTAAGCCCTTCAAGTACACCATGATGTTGAAATGGTTTTCCTGCCTTATTGTAGACCTCAAGTTTCCGTCACTGGTAACCTCATTTAAGGAATGCCTGGGTCTCACCTAAATAAGATGATGAAAGCAATAAGACCAAACAGTTTTCCAAATGAGTAAGATGGCTTCCTAATAGCAGTTTCCAGAATCTTCCTTAAAAAAAACATAGCTGCCTTTAAAAATGAACCTATGGCATTTATATAAGAAAGAAGGAAAAAAACAAAATCACTATGAAATTATTTTTAAATATTAGACACTTCTTCAAATAATTGTCAGATTTCAGGTTGGTATCAGATGTTCTGATTTGTAATAGAAACTTTTCATCATCAGCCAATCATTTGTTTATTAATTGAACAAATATCTATTATGAGGAACAAAGAGAAATAAAAGAACCCTTGCCTACAATTAGCTTATTTCAACTGATAGAAAATAAAAATAAATAAAGCAATTCAGGACATCATGGTAAGAGGTAAGCCAGAGGTGTGCATGGGTTTTTAAACAGAAAGAGAAAAAGAGCATCTCACAGACTGGAAAGCAAAAGGGAGGGTTTATTGAAATAAATGGTGTGTTTAAACTGATTTTAAAAGGCAAAGGCAGGCTATCATGGCATAACGACTAGATAGTAGAACCATCTTTTGACAAAGTACATCCAGGTTCCCATTATAAGTCTTGGATTTTCCTTTTTTTTTTTTTTTAATCTGTGCTTTTCATGGCCTTAATGATAACCAAGAGGTACCACCTATGGACTAGACTTATCTTTACTGCTTTTGAAGAAGTATAATTCTAACATGAAGTACCTTTTATGGGCTTAAATGATCAAAAGAGTTGTCTGCTGAGGTGGGTTTCATAGGGAGCAGTGACTTTATGAGTTGAGAGTCCTAAGAAAAACCCTCCTCCTGTCTGTCGCCACGGTGCTGTGAAAATAAATCATGTTCTCCTCTTTCCTGAAAATGCACTCTTAACCAGGTTTTCCGTGAATATGCGGATTAATATTTAGCCATATAACTTTTAAAGTAACATTTTACTTAGATATTATAATAGCTCTTATTCTGTGACAACATTGAAATCAGAGAATTGAATTTATTGGGCCACATACTCATTATTTTGTTTGTGTGCTTCTTTAAATTCACCATATGAAAAAAGATTAAATATAATACAGTGTAGAACAAACACGGTGCTTTGAGATGGGTTCCAAATATCTCTCACTGAATAATGTAAAAACAGTGACATATGTTGGGACTATTTCTTTTCATGATGACTAAATGTAGCAATGGCTTCCACCTTTGTTATCTTTAAAATGTTTCCTTAAACTTTGGGTGCTTAAAAATTAGCATTTTCTTCTTTATCCTTATAAAAACCAGAGACACAATGAATTGTTATGCACTGACTATGGCTTAGTAATGCTTTTCGTGTTCTGCCACCATCGGGTAATTTTTATAACTTTCCATATATATAAATCCTTCTCCTCAATATTACACACTTCTCTGCCTTTATAAGCAGAGTATTTTAATCTGGGATGATCTCAGGAAAATGTACTATTTTACTATGCTTTAATACTATGATGCCATTAGGTATTACTGAGATGTTCATAATTATCTTCTTCTACACTCAATGACCTTTGAGTTCTATTATCTAATTTTTATAGTGTTTGTTTCTCTTTGCTATCAGACTGTTTGCCCTCACTTTTTATTGCTTTTGCTACCTCCCCTTTTAATGCTCCCTTTTATAATACGCTATTTCAAATGTAATTTATTTCAGCAAATATTTTTAATTAAGGATATACTATGCATTAGTCACAGTACTAAGTCCTCGGGGTTCAAAAATAAATAAAACATGGTCTCAGCCTGTAAATAGCTATCAGGCCAGAAAGAAGTAGAGACATAAAAAAGGTAATTAAAATTATGTGTGCTAATTGCAATGGATAGTATTTTATTCTGTAGACAATATGTTTTGTTTCTCCCCACTTTGCAATGTGGGCAAATTACTTTTAGTAAGGCCAAGGACACTCTCCTAGTATTGTGACACCTGTTTTGACCATTTGGGGTCTTATTTTGCTAACTTTATGTTTCTATAGCAGGTACAAAATAGCTTGGAGTGCTCAATGAGGGAAATCCCAGTGTGTGGAATGTTAATGCTTTTACTATGTGAATTTGTTTTATATTATATTATCCTAGAGGCCCGGTGCACAAAATTCGGGGAGGGAGGGGGTCCCTCAGCCTGGCCTGCAATGACGCAAACATTCTGCGCCCAGCCTGGCCAGAGGCCCTCCATGGCCGGGTGCAGAATGCTTGCCTCATCACCAGGGCAATGACGCAAGCATTTCCCCCTCCCTCCCCCCAGCCACTCTGTGCCCACTGCCCAGAGGCCCTCCACGGCCAGGGTGGAATGCTTGCCTTGTCACCACAGTGACAAAGCAAGCATTCCACCAGGCTGCTCACGCTGCCTGCCCTCAGTGGCCACCCTCCTGGGACTGGGGGATGCTGGCAGGGCTGAGAGGACTGGACGCCGCCATCTTGTGGCTATGGGTGCCACCATTTTGTGATGGAGTGATGGTTAATTTGCATATGACCCTTTTATTAGATGGGACTAGAGGCCTGGGACACAAAAATTTGTGCACTGGGAGGAGGAGGGGTCCCTCTGCCCGGCTTGCCTCCTCTCACAGTCCCGGAGCCCTTAGGGGATGTCCTACTTTCCCATGGGGAGCGGGCCTAAGCCGCAGTCTGGCCTCCCTCTGCAGGAGGTGACCGGGCTAATCAGGGGAAGGTGCTGCCCCCATCACCCCACTGCTGCTGCCACTGCCGGCTGTGGTGGCTGCAAGGCCTGAGCTCCTGGCTGCACAGCCACTGGGGCTCATGGCTGCCTGAGCCCTGGGCCTTGTAACCACTGGGGCTCACAGCTGCCTGAGCCCTGGGCCTTGCAGCCACTGGGGCTCACAGCTGCCTGAGCCCATAGCTGCCATGATCCCATGACTGCCTGAGCCCTGGGCCTCGCAGCCACTGTGGCTTTGTCTGGATGCATGTTCAGATGGACGTTCAGAAGACGTCTTCCCTAATTAGCATATTACCCTTTTATTAGTATAGACTAGGGGCCCGGTGCACGAAATTCGTGCACTGGGTGTGTGTGGGGGGGGGGGAGTGTCCCTCAGCCCAGCCTGCCCCCTCTCACATACTGGGAGCCCTCAGGCGTTGACCCCCATCACCCTCCAATCGCAGGATCGGCCCCTTGCCCAGGCCTGACGCCTCTGACAGAGGTGTCAGGCCTGGGCAGGAGACCCTCATTTCCCCCCATCACTGGTTCTGCCCCCAGCCCAGGCCTGATGCCTCAGCCAGAGGCGTAGACCCCCATCACCCTCCGATCACCAATCACCGGATCGGCCCCTTGACCAGGCCTGAGGCCTCCAGCAGAGGTGTCAGGCCTGGGCAGGGGACCCCCAGCTCCCCGCGGTTGCAGGCTCCGCCCCTGCCCAGGCCTAACGCCTCTGGCCTAGGTGCCCGGCCCGGGCAGCGGGGACCCGCAGCTGTAGCGGCCCCGCAATCGTGGGCTCCGCTTTAGGCCCAGGCAAGGGACCCCTAGCTCCCGGGACTGCCAGCTTCGACCGTGCCCAGCTCCCATCGCTGGCTCCACCCCTACTTCCTGCTATCACTGGCCAGGGCGGAAAAGGCACCTGATTCTCCGATCATCGCTGGGGGGCAGGGCAAAGGCGGCCCCAGGGCCGCCTTTGCCCTGCTCCCCAGCTCTTAGCAGCCCCCTGGGTTTCCGATCACTGTCAGTGGCAGGGGGCTTCTTCCTGCTTTCCCTTTTGCCTCCCTGCATTGTGCCTACATATGCAAATTAACCGCCATCTTGTTGGCAGTTAGCTGCCAATCTTAGTTGGTAGTTAATTTGCATATAGCCCTGATTAGCCAATGAAAAGGGTATCGTCGTACACCAATTACCATTTTTCTCTTTTATTAGATAGGATTACATATATTACAATTTATTATAGTACATCATGTTTTATTGCCACTACCTTTCCACTATTTGATATCAATTTCTAATAACAAAAAATTTCAAAAATAATATGACAAAGAGAGTCTCTGAGTTAATGTGGGGTCATGTTTCTAAATATGCTGTCTGTATGAGACATGTTGTGTTAATGATAGAAACATATATGTAAACCTTATATTGATAAATAACAAAGACTTCTGAGCATCAAATAGTCAACCAAAAATTTCTGGTAGCAAAAACAGTTCTTGTCTTTTTATATTTAAAATAGCATTATTTTCATAATATATAGCACAATAAATACTGGCTATTATTATTATTAAAAATAATATTCTACCAAACTTATTTTGGAACCCTGATGAAATTCCTACATATTCTGAAAAATTTTAGTGATACACATGAATTGTACTACACTGCCAGTAAAATTAAAAAAAAAAATAATGAAACTCACTGTAACATATTCAGTCTTTGAGCTGGGTGAATTTGAATTTAATCTCAAAGTTAGACTTTTGTCCACTCTACCCCTCCTATTGCATAACACATACGTAACACACACCATTAAATGTTTTATTTCACGTAATTATTTTCAAGGGAATGGATGGAGAAGGTGTATCTATTTTTCCAGGTAGTATATATACTTCGAAGTCACTCCTTCTCAAACTTTTATATTTCCACTCCACATTTCTTCCACTAGGTTCCCAGTAGAGCAGACTCCAAGTACCCAGAGCCCCTAATTCTCTACCCAAAATGACCTAATCCCATTTTCTGGGCTTGTAGACCATGTGTCCCCAGTCCTTTATCTGAAGAACCATACACTGGTGCAACTCCTATGCCAAGGTGGCTCAGGGCAGGCTGTCTGAGGGGGTATGGATGGTCCATGCGGGTGTGCCCCTGGCATGTCCTCATCCATATTGGCAAGGCCCCTCACAGAGCAGGAAATGGCTGGAAGTGGAAAGAGAAGAGGTCATACGGCTCTAATTAAAGAATATATTTTATTTTAAATGTAATAGCTTGACTTATAACTTTAAGTATTTATAAATGCAGTGTGCCAGCCACTGCTTCGACTTTTGCCTCAGGCTCCACAAATATGAACTGTTTCATAGTTGCCACGGTATGTCATTCCATGGATTTATTTCCACGAACATTTTTTTCTAATTTTAGGACTAATTATTGTTGTTAAATATTTACCCTGGAGAGCAAAATATACTACTACGTACTGTAATCTTTTTTGAGTTCTTTAATCTGGGTAAAATCCCAGCCATTCCTCCATGGTCGCACCTCCTGCTGTGCTCTCTCTTGCTTACACTGCAGCCCTCTAACCAAATGGGAGGTAGTCTATCTTTCACACTGGGTCAGTGTCTCCTCATAAGCACATCAGCTCAAAAGATTATAATCTCCTTCTTCCCTTGGTAGTTAAAGATAACCCCATTTTTTTAAAAAAAAAATGTTGAATGTAAAAGGATGATAAAGAGATTACATTGTTGACATCGTGCCTATCTTGAGTCTCCGTAATGGTTGTGTGTAATATCTGTAAATAGCATAGGATAATATTCATCAGCAGAAGAACTACTTTGAATTACTTTCAGCCCTAATAAGAAATGTGCAGAGACTAAAGTTCACTACACATTGGCATTTGTACAATTGGCAGCTTGGCAAGAGCAGCAACATCCTCCTACCTGCATTCGTCTGATAGATTACTAACACGAGACATTAAACAGCGCAGGCACGCCAGGCAGTCAGCTTCCTCCATCGAAGTGGAGGCTATCACTTTATTTTTCCGCGCTTCTCTACATCAGGACGTGCTTTATGTACCACAAGCACCCAAAAAGTGGAAAATCTGTGAATTCCTTATGCTAGGAAGAAAATTATTTCAGTTGTCCATCTTTGACTTAAAAGATTATATTAAGACCATAAATACCTTCCCCTATTAATGCAAAATAATGCATAATCAAATAACAATTATTGCTATATCCTGCATACGTTATAGAGCCTTTTTTTTTCCACACTTGTGCTTTCATATCTACTTTCTCATTTTTGCATTGACAATCGTACGTGTTGAGTGACATACCACAGTCACCTTAATGTTTTCAATAACTATCTCCTATTTTTTCTATTTATCACTCCTTGACAATTGAGCCATTCCAAAACATTCTAATGAATATAGACAGATCTTTTTTTGTCCAAACCCCTGGATTTTCCTTTAAATAAGGCCAACCTGTGAAACACACCACAGACATTCGATTAAAAACAGCCTTGAAGTCTGGCTAGTGTGGCTCAGTGGTTGAGTGTAGACCTATGAACCAAGAGATTACTGTAAGATTCCCAGTCAGGGCACATGCCCAAGTTGTGGCTTGATCCCCAGTAGGGGGCATGCAGGAGGCAGCTGAATAATGAATGATTCTCATCATTGATGTTTCTATCTCTCTCTTCCTCTCCCTTCCTCTCTGAAATCAATTTCATTTTATTTTTAAAATATATATATTTTTTAAATTAAATTAAACTTAAAAATTTTAAAAATAGCCTTGGATATTCTAATCCTTTGTTAAGCAATAATCCCCAGGAGCTGCAAACTCAAATGCCTTCAAGGAGTAGCAGTTAACAAAACTTATGAGGTACACCATAAAATCTTAGGCTCTATTGGTATGATCAAACTCCACATTTGCCTAGTTATACAGCTTTTTATATTCTACTAGCAGCCTGGTGCACGAAATTTGTGCATGGGGGCAGGGGTTCCCTCAGCCCAGCCTGCACCCTCTCACAATCTGGGACCGCTGGCTCCTAACTACTCACCTGCCTGCCTGCCTGCCTGCCTGATCGCCCCAACTGCCTCTGCCTGCTGGTCTAATTGCCTCTAACTGCCCTCCCCTGCTGGCTTGATCTCACCCCCAACTGCCCTCCCCTGCAGGCCTGGTTGCCCCCAACTGCCCTTCCCTGCAGGACTGATCTTTCCCCCAACTGCTCTCCCCTGCTGGCCTGATCACCCCAACAGCCTCTGCCTCGGCTCCCACCACCATGGCTTTGTCCGGAAGGTAGTCAGATGTCCGAAAGATGGCCAGTCGACCCGGTCTAATTAGCATATTACCCTTTTAGTATATAGGTAAATTATATAGATAGGATTGCTTAAATTAGGGGGGAAAGCCTTTTCAGCAGGAGAAGATGCTCTTGGCAGACAAAAATACATAATCCCTATATCTGGACTGATAGCCAGTCATATGCACTATATTGCCAAACTGGTCATTAAAAAATTGAACTGCTTTCTTACACCTTACACCAAACAGCTGTTGCCTTAAAACACCTTCTCAGCCCTCCACTTTAGGTTCTGCCTTCACAGTTCACCCAGATTTGGTTCTGATTGGTCAGTTTCTATGTCAGTCAGGGTCTCCGGGCCTATCTCTGGGCCTGATCAGAGAGGCACAGCTGCTGGTGAGGTCCGCCGGTGATCTCCAGGAGATCAGCAGTTCAGCCCGCTCCCCAGTCCCCTCCCACCCAAGCCTGCTGTGCACACAGCCTGGCATTTAGTTATCCCTTTGGTCATTTTGGACGTTATGGATCCTGGCTCTTTATATATATAATAAATGTGTAGTACATACCCCCTCAGAGCACTAACTAGCGACCACAGCCCTCTAGCTCCCACATTTCTTCTATAAATGCTTTTCTAATCCTTCATTTTTTTAAACTCATGGACTTTTGTCTTCCATTATGGACCCAATATTTGCTCCTTTGACTCATGGAATATTTAGCTTCTAAAGTTTTGATACTTTGGCTCTCTCTTTTAGAAGAGTTTGCTACTCGAACAACATTCCTGCTTTTGCTGCCAGGTGTTGTTCTCTGAAGTACAGAGTCGAAGTTAATTCAATCTATCTTAGATATAGGCACTTCCAGGGTCTTCCCTATGCTCTGATTGCCTGTCTACCCTCACACTTGTGAAAGACAGATAAGGTCATCACAGCCCCTATTAAAATCCATCACTACTTTGAGTATTCAAACTCATTTTTAACCAATTACATTTAAGTGCAGGCCATGTTTGAGTGATATATTTTAGTCTATAGCAATGAGATACATGATCTCCAGTCTTCATGATTAATCCTTTTGCTTTAAAAGAAAAAAAAAAAAAAAATGGGCACAAAGTTTGCTCTGTTTCAGACTTCAAACCCTTCTTCTGTAATCAATGATCAGCATGAATGTATAAGAACTCATTAACATTTTATTCCCTGTTTCAATTTGAACTTAAACTCTACCATAATAGATTATAAACAGAGTGTCTGATCACATTTGACCTTTCAAAGTATGAAAGTGATTTCTCTAAATGTTATAAGGTCACTTGACTGTTATCTTTTCCTATATAGAAAATTTAAGGAAATTTAAATGTAAAGGAAAAAGTCCAAATAGTATTTCAATCATCTTTGAAAAAATAAATGAATACATTTTCTTTATTTGCAATAGGGATCTAAAAAAGAGTTTGCAATTTTATGGAAATTTTAAACTGTACATTAAGTATGTTTCCTACATAATTAGAGCTTCCTTTATTATGAAAGTTTCTCAAGGAATGTGTTAGAGATAGATACTTGGGTGAATAGAGGAATGGATGTATAGATAGATTAATCTCAATTCTTTTTTAATATATTTTATTGATTTTTTACAGAGAGGAAGGGAAAGGGATAGAGAGTTAGAAACATCGATGAGAGAGAAACATGGATCAGCTGCCTCCTGCACACCCCCTACTGGGGATGTGCCCGCAACCAAGGTACATGCCCTTGACCAGAATCGAACCTGGGACCCTTCAGTCTGCAGGCCAACACTCTATCCACTGAGCCAAACCGGTTAGGGCAATTTATCTCAATTTATCAGTATGTTGATTATATCATATGGGACTTATTTATTAATCTATTATAACTGAAAGGGGGGGTTATATGTGTAAAATATAAGTAATAAAGTCAAAGCGATTTTTTACTATTTTTTCAACTCTTTTAAACATTCACAAATAACATGGACCTATTACATGGTGTGTGTGTGTGTGTGTGTGTGTGTGTGTGTGTGTGTTTCCCTCCCACACATCAAAGATAATAAATTTCTTAGAGATGAAAATAAAGTATTTTAACAGAAAACCTCTCATCTGAAGGTCACTAAGAACATAATAGTAGTTTGTAGTTGGTAGTTATTAAGAGTATCTTATATCATAATATACCTTTTCTGTATTTTAATAATGAAATGTATCAGACTCTTGAAGTTATACTGAAAGCTAAGATTTATTGAGCACTTACTATATATTATGCACTTAGAAGAGGGCTTAACATGTAGGAATTTAATTTTCATTGCCACCCTCTAAAATAAATACTAGTACTATACTCTCATCTTGTGCATAAGGATAGTAATGGTCCTTATTTCAGAGGGTGGCTCCAATGGATCCAAAACTCATATATCTTTTTTTTAATGTACTTGTACTTTTATTTATTTATTTATTTATTCTTTATTGATTACTAGAGGCCTGGTGCACAAAAATTTGTGCACTGCTGGGGGGGAGGGGGGAAATCCCTCAGCCCAGCTTGCCCCCTCTCACATACTGGGAGCCCTCAGGGGATGTCCTACTGATGGCTTAGGCCCACTCCCTGCTCCCCTTGCAGAGCGGGCCTAAGCCACAGTCTGACCTCCCTTTGTGGGAGGCGACCAGGCTGATCAGGGGAAGGCACCAGCCCCATCACCCCGTTGCTGCAGCCACTGCCAGTCACTGCAGCCACCAAGGTGTTTTCATCAACATGGACTCCAGTCCCTTCACCATGAAAAAATGACAACTTTCTTTAAGCATTTTCAAGATGTGTCTTTCATAAGATATGACATTTCTTTCTTTCTTTCTGTTTTTATCCTCACCTGAGGATATGTTTCCATTGATTTTTAGAGAATGTGGATGAGAAAGGGAAAGACAGAGAGAAACATCAAAGTGAGAGGAACACTTTGATTGGTTGTCTCCTGCATGAGCCCTGACCTGGCCCCGGCCAGGGAGGAGCCTGCAACCTAGGTACATGCCCTTAGTCAGAATTGAACCCAGACCTTGCGGTGTGCAGGCCGAGGCATTATCCACTGAGCCAAACCAGCTAGGACAGGATATGACATTTCTTAGCCCTCCAGCAGCAGACCTTCCTTTTTTTTTCTCCAGGACAGTGGAAGAAAACCCTAGGTCACCTTATTGGATTCTTATTACCCAAGTTACTAAGAATATTACCAGTGGGATACAGGGAGCTTAGCCAATGAGTGGTCAGAAAAAGTGTTTCCTCTGTAGTTCACACCAATTGCCGGCTCAGCCCCTGCCCAGGCCTAACGCCTGTGGCCGAGGCATTAGGCCTGTGCAGGGGACCCCCAGCTCTCCATGATCTCCGGCTCTGCTCCTGCTCCCCACCATCGCCAGCTCCACCCCTGCCCAGGCCTAACGCCTGTGGCCAAGACATTAGGCCTGGGCAGGGGACCCCTCAGCTTCAATTGCAGGCTCTGATCGCCGCTGGGCTCCTATGTATGCAAATTAAACGCCATCTTTGTTGGGTTAATTTGCATACTCATCTGATTGGCTGGTGGGCATGGTGAAGGGATGGTCAATTTGCATGTTTGTCTATTATTAGGTAAGAAGGTATTACATATGTGTCTTTATCCTCCCATTTCCCCCTGACCCCCGTGCTCATGCCCTCACCCCTCCACCCCCCCCATTGTCTGTGTCCATTGGTTAGGTTTATATGCATGCATACAAGTCCTTTGATTGATCTCTCCCCCTTACTCCCACCCTCCCCTACCCAAAACTCATATATCTTACCACTCTGCTCTACTACTTCTTAGCAATAGTAAAATGTTTAAGAGAGAAAGAGGGCACCAGGGAGGTGGGGAATGGCTCATTTCTCTAACTACATATTAATCATTAGTCAATATGTTTCTAAGTAGTATTTTATAGTTGTTCAGGGACAGTATGTGTTATTTTTTCAAAGTTAAATTGCAAAGTAAAAACAGTATCGTACAAGCAATAATAATGATTTATACTTTCCACCCCAAAGTATTTTCTAACCAAAGGTTGGAAACAGTTTCCACGTATTCCTGAAAAATAGCTTCCTTCAACTGAATCACGCTAATGTTTATTAGCACTTAATAGCATCAGACAGGACAGTATTTTGAAACTCAAGAGTAAGTTGTAGTAGGCAGAATGTGAATATACCAGAGAAGAGTTACCATATTTCAAAATAAATTGTTCAGCACCTTGCATTCCACAGTTCATCAGTATTAATTCCTGCTAATGCTAGAGTATCACATAGACCAACAGAAGTTTTATTCTTATAAATGAAAATGGTTCTTGAAAACTGATTTTTTGACAAATCAAGTAACCTTCTATGTTCACTATCCACTTAATGCTGAGAAATGCTTTGGGTAAATTAGTATAGATATATATGTATATGTGTATATATATATATATATATATATATATATACATATATATATATATATATATATATATATATATATAGAGAGAGAGAGAGAGAGAGAGAGAGAGAGAGATAATATGCAAATTAGGCCAGGACACCATAACAGTCATGACCAGCTCAGGAGGAGGGGCCTTGCATGGGCCCAGAGCCTGAGAACAATATGCAGGGGAGCCGGCCCCCAGCCCCAGGACTGCATTCATGGCGCTAGGCTGCTGGGGCTGGAGCGGAGACACAAACCCACAGGGGGACGGGTTCGATTCTGATCATGTACCTAGGTTGCAGGCTCCTCTCTGGCCAGGGCCATGTCAAGGCTCATACAGGAGGCAACCAATCGAAGTGTGCCTCTCACATTGATGTTTCTCTCTGTCTTTCCCTCTTTCTTCCATGCTCTCTAAAAATCAATGGGAAAATATCTTCATGTGAGGATAAAAAAAAAAAAGAAAGAAAGAAATGTCATATCCTATGAAAGAGACATCTTGAAAATGCCTAAAGAAAGTTGACATTTTTTCGTGGTGAAGGGACTGGAGTCCGTGTTGATGAAAACATCTTGATGGCTGTGGTGGCCGGCAGTGGCAGCAGCAGCTGAGTGTTGGGAGTGGTACCTTCCCCTAATCAACCCGGTTACCTCCCACAGAGTGAGGCCAGACTGCAGCTTAGGCCTGTAGTGAGCGGGCCTAAGCCATCAGTAGGACATCCCCTGAGGGCTCCCAGACTGTGAGAGGGGGCAGGCTGGGCCGAGGGACACCCCCCCGCCCCGCAGTGCACAAATTTCATGCACCAGTCCTCTAGTAAAGATATAAAATTCTTAACTGTGTGTTAAAATGGAAATATGAAAAATCATTAGCTTTAGGAACCACATAACAAAAAAGAAAAATCCTCACCTCTACATTTCAGTGGGAAGAGACAGGACCAAATATTAGGAGATAGAATTCTATAAAAAAAAGTAAGTAGTTATGGAGTAGGGTAGGTAGTTTGCAATTTTATAAAGGGTGCTCAGGGAGGATCTCCTTGATACAATGGCATGTGGTTGAAGACTTAGAGGAAATGTGGGGTGAACCTTGTAGATACTAGTATCTAGGAGATGCTTCAGAGGGCTTACCTATTGAGATGGGTATATATGTGCTATGCTGAAGAAATAGCAAAGAGGCCAGTGCAGCTGGAGTGGAGAGAGAGGGAGATGAGTAGAGGATGTGGTCAGAGAGGTTATGTGCCAGACAGTTTGGGGCTCTGTAGGTCACTATAAGGACCTTAGCTTTTACTCTGAGTGAAATGAGGAACTATTGTAGGGTTTGAGCACAGAAGAAACATGATCTGGCTACTTCCTTGAGAAAAAAAAAAAAAGACTAAACATGGAAAGGATAGAAGCTGTGAGAATAGTTAGGAGACTATGATCATCTAGATGAGACACAATGTTATCTTGGACATTGGTGATACCAGTAGAGCCAGTGAGAAGTGTTCAGAGTCTGGATATAATTGAATATTGATAGCTAATGGTTTGAATGTGGGGTCTGAGAGAGAGACGTTTATGATGATATGATATGAGATGAGATGAGATGAGATGAGATGAGATGAGATGAGATGAGAGACAAGATGTCTCTCAAATGTTTGGCCTTCACACCTAAAAAGTGAAGGTTATCAAGAGACACAGAAAATACCATAGAAAAACTAGGTTGTTCTGAGGGTGAAGAGGAAGGGCAGGAGTTCAGTTTTGGACATACTAAATTTGAGATGCCTACTAGCCATCCCAATAAAGATGTCTTAGGCAGTTGATTATATAAGCCTTGAGTTCTGGGGAGAGTTTCTAGCTGAAAATATAAATATGGGAGTTATTATCAAAAGAGAAGAGGGCCAAGAACTGAGGTATGAGGCACTCCCATATTAACAGATGCGATTGAAAGGCAGTCAAAACAAAGAAAACTAAGAAGGAATGGCCAGGAAAACTAAGAAGGAATGGCCAGGAAAGCAAAAAAAAAAAACAAAAAAAAACACACACACACACACACAAAACAAACAAACAAAAAAAAACCGAAGTGGTGTAGCATCCTAGAAAGCAAGAAAAGAAAAATTAAAAAAGGAAGGATTGATTTAATGAGTAAGATTTAGAATTGACCACCAGAAACATAATGTGGAGGTCATGATTGTCTTGGACAAGAGAAGTTTTGAAAGAATGGTGAAGATGAAGATCCAATTAGTCTGATTTAAATGAGTTTAAGAGAGAATTGGAGAGGGAAAACTTGAGATTATAAGGAAAGGCAACATTTTCAAGTATTTCTGTGATAAAGGGGAACAAAGAAATAAGGTAATTACTGGAAAGGGGAACTGGGATCAAGGATACTTTTTAAAAATATATATATTTTATTGATTTTTTTACAGAGAGGAAGGGAGAGAGATAGAGAGTTAGAAACATCGATGAGAGAGAAACATCGATCAGCTGCCTCCTGCACATCTCCTACTGAGGATGTGCCCAGAACCCAGGTACATGCCCTTGACCGGAATCGAACCTGGGACCTTTCAGCCCGCAAGCCGACACTCTATCCACTGAGCCAAACCGGTTTCGGCAAGGATACTTTTTAAGATGAAAAAATTATGATATGAGTATGCTAATTGACGTGACTCATAGAAAGGGAAAGATGATATAGGAGAGAAAAATGGTCAGGCAAGGAGAGAAATTCTTAAATAAGAATAAGGATTTCCTTGAATAAGAAGAAGATGAGAAATTGGCCTTTGATGGAAAGTGTGACACTTCCTCCATTGTAAAAAAAAAAAAAAAAAAAGCGGGAAGAAAAAGCACTTAGGCAGGTACAACTGGTTTGGATGGCAAAAAGATAGAGGAATTCACATCTGATATTTTCTGCTTGTCAATTGAGTATAAATTGAGGTCAAGAGCTGATAATGAGGAGATAAAGAGGGTCTAAGAGGTTTGGTTATGAAATTGCTTTTTCAAAGTAGAATCAAGGCTACTAGAAAAATACCGCATGCTTTTTTCCCCTCTGTATAAAGCCACAGTGCAGATCCCTAAACTTGATGGAATGGTATTTCACCTTGTGGAGTAGTGATAAGTGTGTTTTGAGTTTAATTTGGCCAAAACATACATTTCCAGCTTTATCTCTGCACTGCTAGCTCCAGCCAGGCTATACTATTATCTGATCCCCTAAACATATGGTACTGTCTTCAGTGCCTTCCCATCTGAACTCACGCTGGCGCATCAGCCTGGACTGCTCTCCCTCAATAATGTCTTGTACATCTGGAAAGTTTCCTCTACTTCTTCCTGTATGTCCCCACTGCTACTTGATACTTGCTAGAATTGATAATTCTATATTCCTGACACTACAAGAGGCATTTTATATATGTTATCTCATTGTATCTTTATAATAATCTTAGAGGGTAGATTGTTTTATCCTAATTGAGCAAGGCAGTTTAATACATTGACTCAGTAATTCAACATCTTGACATTTTGTGGAAAAGATGTGGAATACTTTGTTCTATTGTTAGTGGGAGAGGCAGTATATTAGTTTCCTAGGGCTGCCATATAAAGTACCACAGACTGGCTGAAACCGGTTTGGCTCAGTGGATAGAGCGTCGGCCTGCGGACTGAAGGGTCCCGGGTTCGATTCCGGTCAGGGGCATGTACCTGGGTTGCAGGCGCGTCTCCAGTGGGAGATGTGCAGGAGGCGGCTGATTGATGTTTCTCTCTCATCGATGTTTCTGACTCTCTATCTCTCTCCCTTCCTCTCTGTGAAAAGTCAATGGGATATATTTAAAAAAATAAAAAATAAAGTACCACAGACTGGGTGGCTTAAACAACAGAAATTGATTTCCTTACAGTTCTGGAGAATAGAATTCCAAGACTAAGGTGTAAGCAGGGCTACAAAAATAGAAATTGTTGACATAGTAACTCCTGAGGAAGGGTGGGGATGAAGAGCTCCTGAGGAGAAGCCTGATCACTCTTTGCTATATATACTGCAGCATTATTTAAAGAGTATGGATTACTTCTGTCATTTACAATATTTTAAAATAAAATAAGAACATTACAGTGAACACATTCATGTATGAAACTATTCCTAAATTTCAAATTTTTATCTTAGCATAAATTCCCAGAAATGTGTTACTAAATCAGAAGGTCTGAACATTTTGAATAAAAGCTGGCAAATTGCTTCCCTAATGAGCTGTCATGAGAACATTCTTGAGAAAAATTGTAAACAATTAAACTAGAAAAAAATATTCTTTCTCATCACAAAGTTAAATGAGATTGACTTATCAAAGTTCAATTCTATGTACACCCCCCCTCTCTAGTCTTTTCTCTCACTGGGAAAGTTAAACTACATAATCATTCCAATAGAATGCACTAAGTATATGTATTAAGCCTTCATTTAAAAAATATGACAATGTATGCTTATAACAGCTTTATATAGAAATATGTAATTAATCTGTGTGGCTTTTAATAAACACTTGACAAATTTTCTCCAATTACCAAAGATTTGTGCAATAGCTTTTAGCATCAAGTTATTTAGTTTATTTCAAATGTGAAATACAAATGGATGTCATCTTTAATTTGTCCCAAAATATCTGTTTTCATAACTGATTTAATTGCCTACTTTAAAATTTCTAAAGTGAAACTTAATAATGATCTTTAAATGTTGACAAATGGCAGATTAAGACAAGTTTTATTCAGAGCTTGAAGTAATGAAATGTTTCTTTTTTTGTTTTCTCAAAAAATAATTATCAGAAAATTCAAACCATTTTATGATTGCTATTTTTGTTTTAATATGGTCAATAGGTCTGGGTACAGAAGTTTAAAAAAAAGAAAATAACTCAAACCTACATAGTTCTTTACATTTGAAATATTAAACCAAGAAGTGTAGCAACATAACAGTGAAAAGAAGCTAGGTTTTGGCTACAGACAGACCTAAGTTCAAATCAGTATTTTTCATCCTATATAATAAAGAGGTAATATGCAAATTGACCATCACACCCTCACACAAGATGGCCACCCCCTTGTGGCCACAAGATGGCCGGCAGGGGAGGACAGTTGTGGGCGATCAGGTCAGCAGAGGAGGGCAGTTGGAGACGACCAGGCCTGCAGGGAAGGGAGGGCAGTTGGGGGAGACCAGGCCTGCAGGGGAGGGCAGTTGGGGGTGACCAGGCCTGCAGGGGAGGGCAGTTAGGGGTGACCAGGCCTGCAGGGGAGGGCAGTTAGCAACGACTGGACCAGCAGTGGAGGTCACTTGGGGGGGGGGACCAGGCTGGCAGGGGAAGGGCAGTTGAGGGGGACCAGGCTTGCAGGGGAAGGGCAGTTGGGGGCAACCAGGCCAGCAAGGGAGGGCAGTTGTGGGGGACCAGGCCTGCAGGGGAGGGCAGTTGGAGGTGATCAGGCCTGCAGGGGAGGGCAGTTAGGGGTGACCAGGCTGGCAGGGGGGGGGGCAGTTAGGGGCAACCAGGCTGGCAGGGGAGGGCAGTTGGGGGTGACCAGGCTGGCAGGGGAAGGGCAGTTGGGGGTGATCAGGCTGGCAGGGGAGCTGTTAGGCATCAATCAGGCTAGCAGGAGAGTGGTTAGGGGGTGATCAGGCTGGTAGGCAGAAGCGGTTAGGGGCAATCAGGCAGGCAGGGAGGTGAGCAGTTGGGAGCCAGCAGTCCTGGATTGTGAGAGGGATGTCTGGCTGCAGGTTTAGGCCCGATCCCCAGGGCCTAAACTGGCAGTCAGACATCCCCCAAAGGGTTCTAGATTGGAGAGGGTGCAGGCTGGGGTGAGGGACACCCTCCTCCCCCAGTGCACAAATTTCATGCACCAGACCTCTAGTCTATAAAACAAATAGAAACATAATTGCAATAATTTTAGCATTATAATTTATAAATGCTTAATATGTCTAAATAAATAATGCAATTTTAAAATAGAAAATAAATCATAATATCATTTCTTGAGCTGGATGCCTATGATTATGTACTAGAGACTGTTTTACTTTCATTTGTATTTAAGGATATAAATATACACATACACATATATATGATATGTAAGATATAGAATATAAGATACATAAATGATATATAAGATATATTATTATATCTTATATTTATATATATATGTGTGTGTGTGTGTGTGTGTGTATTCTTTCTGGGATACATACATATGTATAGATGTAGATATAAATATATCCCAGAATATTAAAATGAAAATGTCTATAAGTGTATGTATATACACACAGACACACACATAAGGAGTATTATCTTATGTAATTTTACATATTGATATAATATACATATATATATCAAAATATATATATATATATATATATATATATATATATATCAAAACATAAAGATATCTATTAACAATGTAAACTGCATGTGGGAGTATAACAGTGCAGACAACATGCATTCATTCAACAAATAGTCATTGAACACTTACTATATGTCCAGTATTATTCTAGCAATTGTCGATAAAGAACCATTGATAACAATTCTTACCTTTACAGAACATACATTCAAATGAGGGGAAAAGTCAGTAAAAATACAAATAAATAAAATACACAGTATGTCAATAGATGCTATTTGCTAAGGAAAAA
Organism: Myotis daubentonii; assembly: GCF_963259705.1. Taxonomy (NCBI): domain Eukaryota; kingdom Metazoa; phylum Chordata; class Mammalia; order Chiroptera; family Vespertilionidae; genus Myotis; species Myotis daubentonii. The sequence goes on along the minus strand of NC_081840.1, from coordinate 169,973,770 downwards.
ATAAACCCCAAAAAAGGGAGATAAAACTTAGGGGTTGGGTTGCAAACTTAGAAAAGGAAGAAGACCTTACTGAGATGTTTGAGTAATGATCTGAAGAAAAGTGAAGGAGTAACCCACATGGACATTTAAGGTAAGAGGAAACACCAAATTCAAAAGTACAGAGGTAAGGACATATCTGAAAGAGGCCCTACAAACTCCCTCATGGAGGAATTATAAGAAATCATTGAGTTTAGTCCATATAAAACACCAAAGAATGGCCCTAGTCGGTAGCTCAGTGGTTAGAGTGCTGGCCCATGCACCAAAGTGTCTTAAGTTCCATTCCCAGTCAAGGGAATCTACTTGGGTTGCATGTTTGTTGGAGCACGTGCTGGAGGCAAACAATTGATATGTCTCTCTCACAACGATGTTTCTCTCTCGTCTCTTCCCCTTCCTTCTACTCTCTCTAAAAGTCAATGGAAAAAATATCCTCAAATAAGGATTAACAAAGAGAAAAAAAATGCCAAGGAGTACATCTGCTGCATAAAAAGATACTTAAATTTTAGTTATTATTATCCATAGCTCTTAACATTAGTCATTTAATTTAATAATCATTAAATAATATTTTATATTTGTTTTGATGTTTTTAATTGTATTCAACTGTTTAGAAACGGGTATACTCAGCCTCATGCCATTTAAGCCATTGTGTAAATAGTTTCTTGTCCTAATCATATGTAATATAGTGACATTTTCTTAGAAGACATGTTCTATCTCTCCTAGCATTTAAAGATCTTGATTCTTCCTATATACAGCACAGCAATAACTTGCACATAATAAATATTCAGAGTTTTCTTCATTGAATGAGGGAATAAGCATGTTATTCTTCAGTAACTACAGTTTGTGCAGATTGGCCTCATGTACTAAACAGTAGTTAACCGTGTTTTCTCATGCAGACTATAACTTGGAATGCCCTCATTACCGCATTTATTAATTCTTACAGTTTTCTATAAGTACCATTACTTATTGTAGAATAAATATGGTGAAAATATGCTATTAATTTAGGGAGAGTAGTTATAAGTTAGACAGCCTGTTGGTGATTTCCAGATGATTTAAGATCTTCTATATTATGTTGTACATTTCAACAAATCAATCCATCTCCCCTGAGCTTGTCTATTTCTTTTAAATCAACATGTAAAGGTTTTTAAAGGTTAATTTTGCATTAGTGAGAAATTCTAAAAGTACAGACTTGAACATGTGTAACATTTTGAAGCACTTTACTTATTTTTATTAGCTTCCAAAAGCACAGGAAAACTCATAAAGTCAAGATTAGTGTTGAATTTAGAAACTGTATAATTCACAGTATTATCTGAATGAACTGAACATTTGTTTGACATCTTTGACATCTGCTTCACCCACAAAGACCCTCTTAATGTAATATTGGAATTCAAAAAGACAGAGATAGATCTGTTTGAGTCAAATGAAAATTGGTTGAAGAATTATGACCTGAAACCTACAAGGCCTCTAAGGGTAGTTCTCTATAAAATTGCCAAGCTGTTTTGCTTTCTAGTTAAAGTGTTTGACATCATAAAAGTTTTCATTTTATATAGCAAAAAGCTAAGAAAGCAGTCTAATAACTTTTAGGAGAAAGTACATATATCATTAATGGTAATGTTCTGAGCATGGTTAATACTTTTTCTGTTCCTGTGAAATTTCACACTGAAAAAATGAAATGCTGTGGCATATTATCCTATATAATAAAAGGCTAATATGCAAATAGACCGAACGGCAGAATCGACCGGTCGCTATGACACGCACTGACCACCAGGGGGAAGATGCTCAATGCAGGAGTTGCTCCCTGGTGGTCAGTGTGCTTCCACAGGGAGAGCAATGCTCAGCCAGAAGGCAGGCTCACAGCTGGCAAGCGCAGCTGCTGAGGCAGGAGCCTCTCCCACCTCTGGGGCAGCGCTAAGGATGTCCAACTGATGGCTTAGGCGGGGAGCAGGACTAAGCCGTCAGTCGGACATGCCCCGAGGGCTCCTGGACTGTGAGAGGGTGCAGGCCGAACTGAGGGACACTCCCCCCCCCCACCCCCAGTGCATGAATTTCATGCACCGGGCCTCTAGTTAATATTACAGACAGTCCTCGGGTTATGGACATACGTCATTTCATGGTTACATCACCATCTCTCATTCATTTATTAAAAAAAAAAAAGTTCCATCATTTTGACATATATACATATGTGCTTAATGTTTTTTATTATTTATTTACTACAAGTAAAGGTCATTTAAATTCTTTTAAATTTTTTTTACTGTTTCACTTCATTACTGCTATGTATGTATGTGCTCCATGTGAGTGACGTAGGTGCTTATGTAGGTGGGTTCCGACTTACGGCAAAAATCGTGTTACGTGGTGCCATAGGAATGGATCTACTGTATATTGCTCTGTGAGACAAACAGAGAGATTTAATTTTTACCACCAGTCAAGGGCCATAGTAATGTGTAAACACGGTGAAGAAACCATGACACCAATCATTTGAGTCCATAAAAACCTAAAACAAAACAAAACAAAAAATGCTATGGAAATATCTCCCTAGTATAGAGCAAAACATCTTAAATAAGTATATTAAGTAGACAACAACTATAAATCTGCCTTTAAGAGATAATCAGTCTCAGCCAGCCAGTGTGGGTTAGTGGTTGAGCATTGACCTATGAACCAAGAGGTCAGGGCTCGATTCCTGGTCAGGGCACATTCCCAGGTTGTGGGCTTGATCCCCAGTGTGGGGTGTGCAGGAGGCAGCCAATCAATGATTCTCTCTCATCATTGATGTTTCTATCTCTCCCTCTTGCTTCCTCTCTGAAATCAATAAAAATATATTTTAAAAAAAATATAATCAGCCCCAGAGGATCTAAGAAATACAAATAAAGATGGGAAATATGATAGGAAAACAAAGAGCAAAGGACTATGTAGTGTTGTAATGTACCTTGCGAATCACAGAAGGACGCCTCAAGAAGTCGAATTAAAGAGTCACATTTATTGCAATCCGGGACTATGAGGGGCCATTCCCAAATCTCATAGCCATAAGATCGTGGCAAAACCAGACTTATATAGGCAAAAATCACAAAGGTATGATTACATCCCAGGGTTTGGAATGTGGCACCTGGCTCACAAAAAAGCAAATTACAGAAGCAGAATTAAGCATGTTAATTACAGTTTTGGGTCTCTGGATCACTGAGTTGATAGAAACACATTATCTGGAGCCCTCGGGTCTCCCGACAACTGAGTTGTCAGGACAATTTAGAGTAATTGTGCTGTACTGGTCTCGGGACCACTGAGGCAGCTGGAACGCACCACCTGTGGCCACTAAAACAATTTAGGGTAATTGTGCTGTCCTGTTTCCCAGGTACAGAAGAATGTGCTCTCTAAGACCAGTATGATAACAATCAATGGAATAGTCATTCAATCGATAAGGCATTCAATCGAATAGGATGATTTATATAATTCAGAAAATCAAAGTAACTTTTATATTGTTAAGCCAAACAACAGGGTTAGAGTTAAACTACAGTTTCCACCTGAAATGGCTGCTACCATACTTCAGTAGGACAAGGCTAAAATGTGGATAGAAATATCTTAAGAGAGAGATGGGAAGCATGGTAAGACTTTAGTCAAAAGGAAAGGAAGTTTGGAACCAAAAAAGAAAAAGAGTAAGGCTAACATTTGAATATTAGAAAGAAAGGAAACAATTCACAAGACACTGGATTTTATGTTCACCAACCACTATACACATCTCTCATCTTCATCCGCAGCCCATTGTCCTTCCTCTCAATTATACTTTCTTTCTGTGATACTCTCTCCCATACACTGCTATGCACTCACCCCCATTTAACCCAGTCCTGTTCCCTGACCACATACAACATCAACTTTCTCACTTGCCTTTATACCAGAACCCACAGAACCTCCTACTTTATTATTATCAAGGTTTCATGTATCTCAACTCTTTCACATTAGTAGGTCTTCCACCTCAGAACGCCAATTAAAAGCTTACTTCCTAAATGTAATACCTCCTCCTTTGAAACATTCTCGGGATTCTTCCAATCCATATAGGGATGCAGTTCCATTCTTTTACAAATCTTCCACTGACTTATATGCTTGGCTTTACCAATAAAAGTTTTGGAAATTCATGACCTTAAAATACAAACATCTATATTCTTATTGCCTTCCTGATGATCCTCCATATTTGAAAGTTATATTACTAAATCAAAATTTATCTTTCTCTTCCTCCATTTTCTTACATGATATCAACATTGATGACTATTAAACTATCCTCAGAGAAACTTCATCTCTTTATATTTAGTGACCTTCTTTTTCATTTCACCTCAAGTACTCGCACATTATGAATTCATAATTATCTGGAGATGGTAACCTCCAAGATCTCAAACTTCAAATATTTGTGTCAAATAAATGTCAAAAATGGTGAGCGGCTGAGTGCTATAGAAGGACATTGGAGGTTGGAAATACTTTGATGTATTTTTTTATAGTTGTGGCACTTAGCCTCAACTTTGTGTGTCTTTAAAAAATTTATCCTCACTGGATTATATTGACACAACTCAAGTAGAGTAAATCAAAATGCAAGAAGAGTAATTTGTGTTGAAAAGTATAGAACTGAGAAGACAGAATACTATGTCCAGTTGTCAATGCAGACTTTCTTCTATACAAGTCAAATAAGTACTGCAGATGTGTTTTATAAATACCAGAGGAATCAGAAGAAAGAAATGAACCATAATGACTACTATGATGGAATTAGGAAAGCTCAGAACACTATCTCCTGCCATTCTATGGTCAGGTAATATGTGAGATTACACTGAAAATTACTAGTATGTTGCCATTGTTTGGTTTTCTTTCTCTATTTATGTATGTCAGTCCTTCAGCAGACAATTACTGGAGAAGGAATCAAACCATCTGATTAGGAGAGCACCAGAGAGCATTGGATGAGAAGATTAAAAGTGCTCACTTTGCCCTGGCTGGATGGCAGTGTCATCCCTTAAACCAAAAGGTTGTAGGTTCGATTCCTGGTCAGGATACATACCTAGGTTGCGGGTTCCATCCCCGGTTGGAACATGTATTGGAGGCAACCAACCGATATTTCTCTCTCTCCTCTCTCTCTCTCTCTCTCTCTCTCTCTCTCTCTCTCTCTCTCTCTCTCCCTTCCTCTCTCTATAAAAATCAAAAATATATCTCAGGGTGAGGATTATAAAAGTGCCCTCTTTGTCATTTCTTAAACATTGGTCCTTCAACAAGTCATCTAACCTTTCCAAGCCACTAACCTCCTCAACTGAAGAAGGAAACAATGCCACCTTCCTCTTATTGGTTATGTGGCCATTAAATGAAATAACATATTTGAAAATGCTCTGTAACTTGTAAAGCTCTATAAAATAGATATGTACATACATATTTGTCTTAACATATTCCAAGTCAGAGAACACACTGAGATTTCTTGATGAGACAGCACTAATTTTATAAAGAACATATTTATACATTATTTAAGATGGGATTCTTACATATATCAATAATCATAACTATTCTGTGTTAATGCTTACTAAATTCTATTGCCAAAGTTAAGACTTTTTCCTCAACTCATGGGGTATAGCATCTCTCACCATTCTATATTGTTCATTCTTTACCTCAGTTGGCCCTGTTCTCTGCCTGCTTCCAGTCTAGAATCTCTTGATTTCTTCCCTTTACTTAGCTTGGCTTTTCTCTTGCACTATCACTATCATTCTGCTTTTGCACCGGCCTTCACCATTTCCTCACCTCGCATTCAGTTCCTTCCACTCTCAATAATCAACTTTGCCACTTCTAAAACTTCTCTCTGCAAAAATAGAAATGACTTCCTAATTGTCTTACTCAATACTCTCTTTCTAATGCCCATGCCATTTGACGTCACTGCAGGATTTGACGCTTCTTGAAACTTTCTTCTCACTTGGCATTTACAACAATGAATAAAACCAAACTGACATTCATATAAAGGAATGAAAGAGACTAAAATATTTGAAATTGTCTTAAAATGTTAGTGGAAACTTTCAAATAATTGCCAAATTCCAGGTCTACTTTTCATATCAAATTTGAAACTTGAAATACAATTTTTCTCAATATCCCCTGTCAAAATCCTAAACATCTCCCCAAGTCCTCCTGAAATGTCAGTTATCCACAAACTTTTTTCTGTCCCCATTAATCACTCCCTCCTCTATAATCCCAAATATTTACTTTTATCATAACATATATCATATCCAGGACTGTATCATTTTAATTGTGTATAAGCCTGCCAAAGATTATACAAATACAATACTTTTCACACTATAGATATTCAGGAATCAATTTTTGAAGAAAGAACTACTGTCAGAGTTCATTAACCCATTGTAACTTTCTAAGCATTTGGTCATGCAAAAAATACTAAAGTTCTTGTAAGAAAATAAAGATATGAACTAAAGACTATTTTACAAATATTAAGCAACTAAACTTTGCGTATTCAAAGAGTTCTGTGTTTATGGTATTTAGTGACAAGGATTTTAAAGTGACCATTTTAATGAAAGTGAGTACAATTGTTTCTAATATTTTTATGATTTCATGACAGAATTAGAGTAAATAGTTGTTTCCATAAGCAGTGAGAAACAGTTTTTTTCCTGAAAAGTTGACTAGTTTGTTGGCTCTTAGTCAAACTCCTTCATGTTCCATGTTGAAGAATGCACATTAACAGGCTCATTATTCTGATTCTGGTGAACAAGAAACAGAGAGTGTGCAGGCTACATACCAAGTTTAAGAATTCTAGTGCCAAAACACAGACACGGCAAAATGGCTGTCACGTTCACTTGGGACTTCAGGAATTGGGTCTGTTAAATTCATTTTGCACATAAGTGCTTTCGTTGGAAGTCAGGGTGGACTTCTTCCATGCCAGATATCAGTTATCATCCACATTTTAATTTACTACCAAGGGGAAGATACTGTGACAAATGCCTAGAATATGAGTCAGTTACTTGAAAAAGAAACACCTTTAATTTTCTATGTTTAAAATGACTGGGTTCTATTTATATTAGATCTATACTTACCATAAAAGTTTAGAAAACATTTTGATCGCTGCACTTTCAAAACTCTTCATCCTGACTTTCCTGTACATATCCAAAGAAAAGCAATTAGACAGATTTTTCAGGTTCATTTTTCAACTTTTTGCCATATGCTTTTATAAGCTACTATATGAATCATTTCTTCTCTCCTCCTTCAAAATGATTATATGAATCCTATTGAACTTTTAAATGTATGTTTGTTTTATTCTATTAAATTAAGTATTTATGCTAACAACCCATAAAGGTATTGAATTAATACATGTAACTAACAAGCATTCATAAACTTAACTGACATAACAACATTTTACAGATCAACACAACAGCATGTCTCTGCAGGACTTAATAAACCATACTTATCCACAGTTTTTGAGAAGAACAAAAGAGGCTTTGAAATATGTTTATTATTTTTATAATAAGTAGATGACACTAAATATATAAGTAAATGTAGGTTCTAGTTCATGTCACAGGAGTGAAATGTGCTACCTAAGGTGAGAGAACTGGAACTGACGTTTCATTAAAGACAAAGGCACTTTGATTTTTAGGTTATAAAAAGTCTGTTAAGGAAGCAAAATTATGCTTAAAGATTCATTAATAATGGACAAACTATAAAATGTTGTAATGATAAATTATAGTAAATTTCAGCTTCATTCAGAGGAAGCTAAAGTTTCAAAGTTTTCCGTTTTAAACTTTTGTTAAAGAAGTTTAAGTTTACGTATGTAACTTCAAAAGTATTCATCTCCAGGTTATTTAAGGATCACACTTAAAGCTGTCCATTAACAGAATCCTGTTTAGCAGAGTAATATGGCATAATCGCTTTAAAAGCAAATACCAGAGTAGTAGGCAAACCTGGATTCAGGCTCTGGTTCTGTCACTTATTGTGTGACTTTAGGAAAGCTTCTAAATCTCCCTAAAGCTGAATCCCCTCAGGTAAAGAGAAGTGGCCAAAACAACCCCTGCTTTTGGTGATGGTTGTGAAAATTACCTGACAAAGTAGGGAAAGTGATAAGTACAGTAACTCTCACTCAAATATTAGCTTATCAGTTTGTCAACACCTGTTACTATTACCAACGTATAAATACATACCTGTTACTATTATTATTGTCATTTATTAATTCAGTACCAGTGAATTAATATTAATTCATCACCACTGAAGTACTGTATTAGAAGAAACATTGCAATAAATATTTGCAAGTATTACAAGAATTACTGTTTTTGCATTTTGTATTTGAGAGACACAACTTGAAAAACATGGAAAGAGAATTATCTTTGTTTTTAATATAGGTTTAGGTCAAGGAAGATGCAATTAAAGCATTTGGAATGAATTCAGTAGTTTCGTTGAAATAAAAACAACAGCTAAGACTCAGTTTGGAAATGTCAAATTGTTAACCTTGATATAACCATTTTATATGGGTTAATTAAGGTATTTGCTATGATTAAGGAGAGGAAAATATATGTTCTCCTAAAGTTTCTTAAGGAGGGAAATTGTGGGAACAACACTGGTGCTGAGAATTTATTATGCAAGAACTATGTTGGACATGGATTCCTCAGGAGAGTCCCACAGATATTACAGTATGTATTTTGTGAATGACAAGCTGAGGTTCCAAATGGCCAGGTAGTTTGCGCAAATGTGACATAGCTGGTTATTGAAGAAGCTGGAATTAAAACTCAGGTTTTTTCTAAGCCAGAAGCCCTTCGTAGTACTCTTTAGCTATACGATAATGAGTCCTGAGTGTGAGAACTAGAGTCCTGAAATATGAAAAGTTAAAGATTTGAAAAAGACATTTGTGTGTTATTCAAATAATTTTTCCCTTAAAATTGGTTGTGATTTATGATGTTCGAGAGAGTACATGATATTCAGACTTTCCCTGTTTTGATGTGGTTCAAAACCTTGTGAGCCAGGATTCCAATATTAATATCAACTCGTCATGCATTCTGAAGTGTGATGCATCCACTCAGAACCTAGACTTTTAGTCAGCTCACATTCAGTGACTTTCTAGACATGTCCTTATTCAACTGGATTGAATATATCGGAAAGATATTTATAACAATAAAGATAAGAGATTTTTCAGCAGTAAGACTAAAAAAATCAACAGGATCAACTATACCATTGTCTAATTATTCCAAGTTAGTTTAAAGTCTGTGCTTTTAAATAATTCCCTGCTGTCTCACTTTACATTTGGAGAACTTTCAATTTTCTTTCTAAGTATATGACATCATGAATAACTCTAATGTTGAGCAGGTTTTTCCTGGAATTTCCTAGCGAAGCAAATGAAGTGGTTTCTTCATTGTATAATAGAAATAAAACCTATCCTAACCCTGTATGGTCTTTTTGGTAATTTTTCACTGATTATCTTTTGAACAATTTCAGTTTCACTATGAAGAATTCACTCTTAAACATTTCAATTAACTCAATTGTTATTTTTTTAATCACCTTAGAGAATATTAGAATTGATAGCAAATGTGGCTACTGTAATTTGTGAATGACATAGCTCGAGTCCCAATGAGCTACTCATTCCATACTTCATCATTCATTCCCCAGGGTGCATTAACAATGTCTTTCCAAGGGTTTGATTGTAGTTTTAAAAGGAGATAATTCTAGGAAGAATATATTTTTGAAGCAAACCCTGTCTTCTTTTTCTCCCCCAAAGTTCCATGTCCCTAGGGCAAATTTATCTAAGGGTTCAGCGCTCGATCCAACTATATGAAATAGTCTTGCTGCTTAAGCAAATGAGGCATTAAGGCTGTTTTGTATTCCTGTGGGCGATCACTGTTCATACTGACAGTGCAGCCGTGCCTGCTGCTGCTTAAGATGAGGTTCGAAGCACAGTTTGGAAAGGGATTGCGTGGGTGCGCCATAATGAATCTGTTTCATCTTTCAATGACTCCATCTGCTCTTGTAAAGCTACCAATTCTTTCTCTTGCTTTTTTTCTTTCTTCTTCTTCTTTTGATGCCAAGATGAATTGATCCTGGATTGCTGCTCCAAACGCTGACACCACTGAATATGAAGGTGTCATTGTAAAATGAGCCATTGCAAACGCTTAATAAGTAACCTTCACAGAGAGTTACAGTTTTCGACATTTAGATATAGACTTATCCCCAATGAAGGGAGCTTCCTTCAATCCATGCATGCTAAGAGGAATAAGAAATAGTTTGAACAAAAGGTAATTTATTGGTATAAATATATTTTATTCCTTGCTATATTGAGCAATCATATCACATGCCTCTGCATTTCCATCTACCAGGATAATAGAAAAAGGAATGATTTGATATAAAATCATTATTTCTTTATTTCTACAAAAGTATGAATGGTCTTATGGCTAAAGTGTTCAGTGCTACCTGGTGGAGATTTAAGATCTGACCTACATAAAAACTTCCTTGAAATAAGTTGTGTCCAGGAGGGGGAAATATCTACACTAATAAAAGAGAAACATGGTAATTGGCGTACGACCGCTACCCTTTTCATTGGCTAATCAGCGAGATATGCAAATTAACTGTCAGCCAAGATGGCAGCCGGCAGCCAGGCAACTTGAAACTAACATGAGGCTTGCTTGCCTCAGTGACAGAGGATCGTTGGAGGAAACCAACGTTCTCCACTTGTGGCTGCAGGCCTCTGAGTGGGTAGTTTAAGAAACACTGTAACAAATACCGCCGGACTTCAGCCAGCAGATTCGCAACATTGTAAGCAAAGGCCAAAAACCTACTTTCAGCCGCGGAGGCAGGCCTAAGGGCTGGAGCCAAGCCTCAAGGTAAAGCTGGCCAAGAATAAAAATAAAAAAAAATGAAAAAAGGAGCGGTTGGGAACTTCAGTCACTCCCAGCCTGAAAACAGCCCTCAGCCCCTCACCCAGACTGGCCAGGCACCCCAGTGGGGACCCCCACCCTGATCCAGGACACCCTTCAGGGCAAACCAGCTGGCCCCACCCATGCACCAGGCCTCTACCCTATATAGTAAAAGGGTAATATGCCTCCCGGCACCGGGATCAGCGTGACAGGGGGCAGCGCACAAACCCCCTGATCGCCCTGCAGCTCTGTGTGTGACAGGAGGCGGGGCCCCAACCCCCTGAGCAGCCCTTCTCTGTGCCTGATAGGAGGGAGCTCCCCAACCCCCACCCCCCACCCCCCCATGGGCCCTGCTCTGTGTGTGATGGGGTAGAGCCATAACCTCCCCATCGGCCCTGCCCTGAGTGTGAGAGTGGCGGCGCCCCAACCCCCTGATCGTCCCTGCTCTGTGGGTGATAGAGGGCGGTGCCCCAACCCCCTGATGGGCCCTGCTCTGTGTGTGATGGGGGCAGCGCCCCAACCCCCTGATTGGCCCTGCTCTGTGCGTGACAGGGGGTGGCGCCACAACCTCCCCATCGACCCTGCCCTGAGTGTGAGAGTGGCGGCGCCCCAACCCCCTGATCATCCCTGCTCTGTGGGTGATAGAGGGCGGTGCCCCAACCCCCTGATGGGCCCTGCTCTGTGTGTGATGGGGGCAGCGCCCCAACCCCCTGATTGGCCCTGCTCTGTGCGTGACAGGGGGTGGCGCCGCAACCTCCCCATCGACCCTGCCTTGAGTGTGACAGGGGACGGTGCCCCAACCCCCCAATTGGCCCTGCACTGAGTGTGACTGAGGGTGGGATCGCAACCTCCCAATCTGCCCTGCTCTGTGCATGATGGGGCGGCACCCCAACTCCCCAATCGGCCCTGCTCTGAGCTCGACCAGGGGCTGCACCTAGGGATTGGGCCTGCCCTCTGCCACCTGGGAGCAGGCCTAAGCCAGCAGGTCGTTATCTCCCGAGGGGTCCCAGACTGTGCACTGGGCCTCTAGTATATATATAAACACCTAGAACAATAACTAAAATGCACAAGGTAATAGTTTCAGACTGATTCTTTTATGAAAATCAGTATATATCCCAGGAACCCACTTTCTAGATTTCAGTGAGTAATGCTTAGAAAACAATTTTATATTTTACTAGAGGCCCAGTGCACAAAAATTTGTGCACTGGCGGGGGAGGGAGGGGGGCTGGCCCTCAGCCCCACTTGTGCCCTCTCACAGTCTGGGACCCCCTCAGGAGATAACGACCTGCTGGCTTAGGCCCACTCCCGGGTGGCAGAGGGCAAGCCCAATCCTTAGGTGCCTGCCCCACAGCTCCTGGTCGGGCTCAGAGCAGGGCTGATTGGGGAGTTGGGGTGCCACCCCCTGTCACGCACAGAGCAGGGAGGATCAGGGGTTGTGGTGCCACCCCTGTCACATACAGAGCTGGCCGATCAGGGGTTTGGGGCTCCATACCCTGTCACACACAGAGCAGGGCTGATCAGGGGGTTGGGGAGCACCCCCCTGTCACGCACAGAGCAGGGCCGATCAGGGGGTTGGGGAGCTCCCCCCCTGTCATGCACAGAGCAGGGCCGATCAGGAGGTTGTGATGCCACCCTCAGTCACACTCAGAGTAGTGCCAATTGGGGGGTTGGGGCGCCGCACCCTGTCACACTCAAGGCATGGTCGATGGGGAGGTTGGGGTGCCGCCCCATCACCCACAGAGCAGGGCCGATCAGGGGGTTGGGGCAGTCCCCCCTGTCACACTCAGGGCAGGGCCGATGGGGAGGTTGTGGCTCCACCCTGTGACGCACAGAGCAGGGCCCATGGAGGGGTTGGAGGGCCGCACCGTCACACACAGAGCAGGGCCGATCAGGGGGGTTGGGGAGCTCCCCCCTATCAGGCACAGAGCAGGGCTGATCAGGGGATTGGGGTGACTTCCCCTGTCACGAACAGAGCAGGGCCGATAGGGAGGTTGTGGCCCTGCCCCCTGTCACACACAGAGCCGCAGGGCGATCAGGAGGTTTGGGCGCTGCCTGTCACGCTGCTCCAGGGTCCAGGAGGCCTCGCGGCTCTGCTGATCCCGGTGCTGGGAGGCATATTACCCTTTTACTATATAGGATAGAGGCCTGGTGCACAGGTGGGGGCCGGCTGATTTGCCCTGAAGGGTGTCCTGGATCAGGGTGGGGGTCCCCACTGGGGTGCCTGGCCAGTCTGGGTGAGGGGTTTAGGGCCGTTTTCAGGTTGGCGGGTGACTGAAGCTCCCAACCTGTCCTTTTTTCCATTTTTTTTTTTTTTTATTCTTGGATTTATGGCTGTCACTGGAGCTGAGAGCTGGCTTTAGCTGTGAGACCTCGCTGCTGAAAGCAGGTTTCTGGCTTTGTTTACTTTCTGTATTTGAAACTTTGTTGCGACTCCAGCTCTGAGATCCTGGCTGACTGAAAACATGTTTCTGGGGTTTTGTTTAGCTTCTATATTTGTAACAATGTTTCTTAGCAGCTCAGAGCCCTGCAGCGGCAGGCGGGGAACATTGGAGTCCTCTGTCACTGAAGCAAGCAAGCCTCCTGTTCGTGTCAGTAGCCTGGCTGCCGGCCGCCATCTTGGCTGGCAGTTAATTTGCATATTGCCCTGATTAGCCAATGGGAAGGGTAGCGGACGTACGGCTAATTACCATGTTTCTCTTTTATTAGATAGGATGACTCAGTTAAAAAAATAATATGGATATTTGAGCTCTGATGATTATTATAATTTACACTAGGGGCCCGGTGCACAAAATTCGTGCACTGGGTGTGTGTGTCGGGGGGAGTGTCCCTCAGCCCAGCCTGCCCCCTCTCACATACTGGGAGCCCTCAGGCGTTGACCCCATCACCCTCCAATCGCAGGATTGGCCCCTTGCCCAGGCCTGACGCCACTGACAGAGGGGGCAGGGGACCCTCATTTCCCCCCATCACTGGTTCTGCCCCCAGCCCAGGCCTGATGCCTCTGGCCCAGGCATCAGGCCTGGGCAGGGGACCCCCAGACCCCTCCGATTGCTGGCTCTGCCCCTTGCCCAGGCCTGATGCCTTGGCCAGAGACATAGACCCCCATCACCCTCCGATCGCCTGATGGGCCCCTTGCCCAGGCCTGACGCCTCCGCCAGAGGTGTCAGGCTTGGACAGGGGACCCCCATCTCCCCCCGATCACTGGCTCTGGCCCCCGCCCAGGCCTGAGGCCTCTGGCCCAGGAATCATGCCTGGGCAGGGGACCCCCATCTCCCTCTGATCGCTTGCTCCACCCCCCGCCCAAGCCTGACGCCTCTGACCCAGGCTTCAGGCCTGGGCAAGGGGACCATCATATCCCCCCAATCCCCGGCTCAGCCCCCCACCCAGGCCTGATGCCTCTGGCCCAGGCATCAGGCCTGGGCAGGGGACCCCCAGCGCCCCACCCAGGCCTGATGCCTCGGCCAGAGGAGTTGACCCTCATCACCCTCCGATCACCAATCACCGGATTGGCCCCTTGACCAGGCCTGAGGCCTCCAGCAGAGGTGTCAGGCCTAGGCAGGGGACCCCCAGCTCCCCGCGGTTGCAGGCTCCGCCCCTGCCCAGGCCTAACGCCTCTGGCCTAGGCGTCCGGCCCCGGCAGCGGGAACCCACAGTTGCAGCGGCCCCGCGATCGTGGACTTCGCTTTAGGCCCAGGCAAGGGACCCCTAGCTCCTGGGACTGCCAGCTTCGACCGTGCCCAGCTCCCATTGCTGGCTCCACCCCTACTTCCTGTTATCACTGGCCAGGGCGGAAAAGGCACCTGATTCTCCAATCATGGCTGGGGGGCAGGGCAAAGGCGGCCCAGGGCCGCCTTTGCCCTGCCCCCCAGCTCTTAGCTCCCCCCTGGGTTTCTGATCACTGTCAGTGGCAGGGGGCTTCTTCCTGCTTTCCCTTTCGCCTCCCTGCATTGTGCCTACATATGCAAATTAACCGCCATCTTGTTGGCAGTTAACTGCCAATCTTAGTTGGCAGTTAATTTGCATATAGCCCTGATTAGCCAATGAAAAGGGTAGCGTCGTATGCCAATTACCATTTTTATCTTTTATTAGTGTAGATTATCTTGAACAGAAAAAATGTTATAACATTTTGTTAACTCAGTATTAACTTTTATCGCTTTATAAGCTGAATAAAAACTCAATGGGTTGTGCTTTACAAATATAAAATGACTCCACAGGTTTAACACATTTTATTAATTTATATTCTACACAACCTGCAGATTTAGAAGATGCATTAGGTAGACTGACATAAAATTTGGTTTTATATTTCTAGCTGTGAGCAACTTCTAGATAGAATTCATTAACTAGCTTTATTAGAGTATTCTTGGAGTTTTTCTATGCCACCTTTATGCATTATTAGACTTTTATTCTTAAATCTCCAAGTGATTACTAATTATCTAAAAATTTTATAAAGTTTCAACTCTAGCTATATCTTGTTCAATGCAATTGAACTTGTTATACATAAATTATTTCCTATGAATAGATTTCACACACGAAGGATTTAAAACAATCCTGCATTTGGGTCCTTTTTTCAAACATAATTCTTGTCTCTAGTGATTATTAATTTGGATATTTATCTAGTTTCTCTAAAATTGAATGAATTATAATACCTAAACCTTATTTACCTACTCTTCTCTGATCCAATCCGTTACCAAATCCTATTGATGGTACCTCATATATTATTTATCAAATTAATCCAAAAACTGGAGAGAATCAAATAACAAATACCCGTGTATTCAGCAGCCTGCTTAAGAAATCAGAATTAAAAATAAAAAGCCTAGACTGTAGTCTTACCTGATCCTATTCTCCTTTCTTTCTCTAGAGATAACCTCTATCCTACAATGCATGTTTATGAACTTATTAATGTATAAATTTAATGCAGCTTCTAAAACTGCAGATTATTTATATTCTATACAAATAACCTGCAGATTTAGAATAAAGAAATAATTTAATAAAGTTTTTTAGATTTAATAAAATAAATTTATTTGATTTATAAATATTTATAAATCTATTAATGCTTTCATAAATAATATATTTTACCTTTTAAAATTGATACCAAAGTGTGTATATCATTCTGCAACTTGTCTATTACTTTCAACATTGTATTTTTGAAATTTATTTATGTTCATGTACAGGTAGATCTAGTTCATTTTCCATAGCTGCCATACAGTATTCCTATGTAGGAATGTGTTAAAAATGTGCATATTATGTTATTGAAGAGTGCTGTACTGCTTCCGACTTTTTGCTATTACCATAATGCTAAAATGAACATTGTTGTACACATCTCTTTTGGCAAGTTTACAGGACTTTATCTGAGTGAACATGCCTGCATTGGAAACACTGATTTATGGGACTCACATCTTCACCATTACTGGGAAATAGCTTCCTAAAAATGTATCAGTTGGCACTGCCATAGCAATTTATGTAAGTAAATTGCTCATTTGTGTTGTATACCTATATAACAGACACTGTTCTAGACACTGAGTATATAGCAGTACACAAAATACATAAAACTTTATGTCTAAATGGAGCTTGTATTCAAATATGGGCAGGAAATCTATACTAATAAAAGGGTAATATGCTAATTAGACTGGTCAACCGGACATCTTCCAGATGTCCGACTGCCTTCCGGACAAAGCCATGGGGGTGAGGGCCGAGGCAGAGGCAGTTAGGGGTGATCAGGCCATCAGGAGAGCAAGTAGTTAGGGGGCAATCAGGCCAGAGGGGAGGGCAGTTGGGGGTGATCAGGCCGGCAGGGGAGTGCAGTTAGGCGGCGATCAGGCCAGCAGGCAGAGGCGGTTAGAGGCAATCAGGCAGGCAGGCAGGTAAGCGGTAAGGAGCCAGCGGTCCCAGATTGTGAGAGGGATCTTCGACTGCTGGTTTGGGCCCAATTCCTCCCTAAACCAGCAGTTGGACATCCCCTGAGGGTCCCAGATTGGAGAGGGTGCAGGTCAGGCTGAGGGACACTCCCTCCCCATGCACGAATTTCATGTACAGGACCTCTAGTAAATAAATAAAAGACATAATATGTCAGATGGGAAAAGTTCTGTAGGTAAAACTGAAGCAAGGACAAGGGATGGAGACTCCTGGGGTGAAAGATGCATTTCAAGAGATCAGGAAAAACTACATTGAAAAAGTGATATTTGAACAAAAATTAAGGTAAATGAAGGGAAAATACATACCTTCTCACTAATTTCTTGCTATTATCACACTTTTTAATTTGTGTTAAATGAAATGGGAGTGAAAGTTGTCTCATTGGACTCATTTAGGGTGTTTTTTAGATTGAGCACATTTTCATATGTTATTTTCCATTTGGGTTTTCTCTATTGTGAATTGCTTGTTAATATATTAACCCATTTTTATATTGGATTAATTTCCTATTTCTTATTGAATAATAAAGTTATTTTCATATTTTAGAGAACCTATTCCTTAATTGTTTTATATGTTCATTTTGTGGTTTAACTCTTCATTACTTTCATAATATCTTCTCATTTACAGAAGCTTTAATTTTACCATCATTTCTTTTATTGAATTTATCAATCTTTTAAATGCTTAGGGGTTTATACTTGTGTCTTATTTAAGAAATCCTTCCTTGTCCTAAATATTTTTGCTAAGTCTATTTATTTTTGAGAATTTTTTTTCACATTTGATCTTTAATCTATTCACATTCTATCTATTTTTGTGTATGGTGTGAGGTAATGATCCACTTTTAAGTCTTTTTCATGTGGATAACAAATTATCCTGTCATCATGGTTACTTTTTAAAGTACAGATTATATCTCCACTTACAGAATTTCTTGACCATTCATACTGAGTAATAGCCCAATGTTACATGCCATAACACCCTATAATTCACCTTCTTAGAATTTAAGATGATTTTAAATAATTGGTTATTTATGTAATTTTTGTTTAACTTCCAGTTTCATTAATGCAAGAGGTTTTTTACTTCTTGGTTTCTTTATTTTTTTATTTGTTACAGAGAGGAAGGGAAAGGGATAGAGAGTTAGAAACATCGATGAGAGAGAATCATTGATCAGCTGCCCCCTGCACACTCCCTACTGGGTATGAGTCTGCAACCAAGGTATGTGCCCTTGACTGGAATAGAACCTGGGACCCTTGAGTCCACAGGCCAATGCTCTATCCACTGAGCCAAACTGGTTAGGGCTACTTCTTGGTTTCTTGAAATCAGTAGTCCACCTTCTAATAGAATCAAATCCATCAAAATTAGGGAAAGTCTTCCATTTAGAAAAGGATTCTCCAATGTTTCGGGGGATAATATCTTTAGAGTTGGAATTCCATTTGCAATGTTTTCTTTTTCAATAAAAATTATATGGTACTTTCAGAACCTGTCACTCACCTCTAGGCTAGAGTGTTTCCAGAATTCTGAGCTGTCAGTGTAGGACATTTTTAATCTTCTCCTTGAGAGTGCTTCCTCTTTTGTATTTCCTGCCTTTTAAAAAATAACTGAGGAGTTGAGGTGGCCTTTGTAACTTTAACAAACTGAGTCCTTAAATGGGGAATTCATGTATTTATTCACTTACTCAACAAATAGTTAGTGAAAGGCCAGTATTTCCCAATCATTGTTCTAAGTGGTGGAGACAAAGTAGTATAAAAAGAGATGTAAAATCCCTGCATTGAAGAGACTTATTGTGCTGTACAGGGACATTATAAAAGAAATAAAATGACTATACTATATAATGTTAGCTCTCAATAAAGATAAGCAGGGTAATGGAGTAAAGAATGAGAAGGGTAATATTTTAGACTTGAGGCCCAGTGCACGAATCTCAGGGGGGTGCCTCAGCCTGGCCTGTGCTCCTTCCTGCCACTGGCGCTGCACTCACCAGCTGTGAGTCCGGCCTCTGGGTGAGCGGCACTTTCCCTGTGGGAGCACACTGATCACAAGGGGGCAGCTCCTGCATTGAGCGTCTTCCCCTGGTGGTCAGTGCACATCATAGCAACCAGTCATCCTGCCATTCAGTCAATTTGCATATTAGGGTTTTATTATATAGGATTAGGCTACCCAGGAAGACTTAGAAAAAGGTAAACCTTAGAACAAGAGATTTGCTCTGTTTTACTTCACAAGGCTCAAGAGCAAACTGATGAACAGTTCCTATTCACTTGGATTGAAGTTTTCCATTCTAAGCTCTCATTTAACTAATTCATTCCTGTTCTTTCTCTACCCTTCCCACATAACTCCATCTTCTCCATTTTTATATCTATATCTATATCTAATCTATATCTATATCTATATCTAATCTATATCTATATCTATCTATATCTATACTAGAGGCCTGGTGCACAAAATTTGTGCACTGGAGTGGGGGGTCCCTCAGCCCAGCTTGCGCCTCTCATAGTCCAGGATCCCTAGGGAGATGTCCACCTAAGTCGTCAGTAGGACATCCTTCTTGCAGTCTGGGACCCCCTCATTCTGTACTGCCTGCCTGCTGGCTGCTCCTTACCACTCAGTTCACTGGTCGTTAGTGCTGCTGAGGGGTGGAAGAGGCTTCCATCACCGCCACTGCCCCCACTAGCCGTGAGCCCGGCTTCTGGTTGAATGGCACTTCCCCTGTGGGAGCGCACTGACCACCAGTGGGAAGCTCCTGAGTTGAGCGTCTGCCCCCTGGTGGTCAGTGCACATTATAGTGACTAGTTGTTCCAGTCGTTCTGCCCTAATGGTCACTTAGGCTTTTATTATATACTAGAGGCCTGGTGCACAAAGTTTGTGCACAGGTAGGATCCCTAGGCCTGGTCGGCAATCAGGGTGAGCGATTAACCTCCCAACACTTTCCCCTTGAGAGTTTGACTGAGAGACCGGGAGTTTGATTGCTCACCCTGATTGCCGACCAGTCCTAGGGACCCTACCTGTGCACAAATTTTGTGCACCAGGCCTCTAGTACTTTGTAAGATACACTAAATACTCAACCTATGTTAGTATCTGTATACTTTGCCATTTGCATGCACTATGTAATTCCATACATCTGGAGGTAACTGTGCATATATTTAGGTGTACAAAAGTAAGAATGTGTACCTACACATGCAGGCAAGAAAGTGGACATAACATTCACACATGCATTAGGCATCAGAGGTAAGGAAATAATGAGGTGTTTAAGACAACTATGCTGAGCATTGCTAAATATTCCTAAAATAATTCTTTGTTAAAATTGAATTATCATTGCAGAGCCAAAACAGAATTGGGACCAGAGTTCAGAAACATTCCTCTGGGTGAGCTGTGGCTATTCTGTAATCTATGAGCAAATCACTCAACATATAAACACATAATTAAATATTTCAACACTATTGTCAACTGACTGTATTAGGCACTTAAACACCTCTATTTAAAAATACAATGATTATAATAGGTGCGTTAATTTTATACTGGTTCTACTCAATGCAGCTTTAATCGAGTCTGTTTAAAATAGACAGCCATTACTATATGTAGGAGTACTTTCACCTTTTAAAATTAAGTACATACTTAAATATTGACAAGTTAGTTCCCCTTCTTTCCCTAATACTATCTTTCTTCCATGCCTTATCTACTGAATTTCTCTTCAGTTTCAATATGAATTTAAAAATGATTGCTCAAACTCATAAATTTATATATACAGAACAGAACTTTATAAAACATTGAACAAAAAGATTGCTGGATCAGTATAACTTTTTACCTTTCGATCATGACTAATAAAATCTAGTTAGGGTCAAAATAAAACTGAAGTTCTTTTTACCTATACTTAAGGAGTATGCACTGAGAACTGTTCAGCCTCAATTAGATAAAGGAGTCTTTTCAAAGTGCTTTATCAGCTTCAATAATTAAAAGCTCTCCTGCTAACTATTCAGTGAGAGTTTTCTTTATAGCTCTGCTTTGCAAAGTCAGTTCTTCCATCTCTTCCTTTGAAAAGTCTAATTAAAGTAGGAGACCTTTTTTTTTCTATTCACTTTGTTTTTGCCGTATTGGACATAGATACAAAAATAGCTAATTAAATTACAACGTTGGCTCTTTTTTAATTCTTGTTCTGTTGGGACTTTATGAGAGAGTAGGAGGCAGTATATTCTCCCAGTTTTAGTTTTTGAAATTGATTTCTTATTGTCACTTTTGTAGTGTTAAATTCCTTTGGGGTCAGTGAATGTAATAGGGGTAGCTTTCTCTCTGATTCTCGTATTGATGCTGTAATAGGTTTTTAGAATAATTGGTTAGCGAAGAATTGAAACTGAACACTTCAGAGCCTTTGCCTTCCCCTGGTAAGCATAGTTTAAGCACTGTTACATTATCTTTTAAAAATATATTTGCTGTAGTGTTAAAAGAAATTTGAATAAACAAAATTTGTCATTTTCCTACCTACCTGAAACAATTATTTTGATTTCTTTGTGTCTATTTCCATCTAAAATTACAAACATATATACTTAAGATCATAATTTTATGCTGTTTCTGGTTTGCAGTTTTTTGGTTCCTTATTCCAATTATAAATTCTAGCCAGTAAGTGTCTCTGAAAAGGTGACTTATGTCTTCTATTATACCAAGTTCTGGGGTAAAGAATCCTAAAAAGTTATTTTGATGGCTAGATTGAAGGGCAGCTAAAAGGTTAAAACAATTCAACCATAATTCAATGAGCACATTGTGGGCATTGCAACTTGCACTCTTGAGGGAATTATAATTACAGAATAAGAGATAGATATATGCAAGAGACTGTATAATATAAGAAAGAATATGATGGCTGTTAAAATAGATTACAACGTATTTCAGAAATACGATGCTTTGTAGTTGAACCATGACACTGTAAGATTTCAAGTAAAATACGTATAGATGCATGCTTATATGTTTGCATGTGTATGCATTTACAGGGGGAAAGCTTCATGAATAAAGTTATAGAGACAAAAATGACATTTTCCATCATGTTTGGACATGGAGAAGGAAGAGAGATATGTTAGAACTTTACCAATGATTCAATATCAGTTGAGGAACTGCTCAAACAGACCTCTGAAAATAACTATTTTAAATAAAATAACAACTGTTGAGAACTACTCCATGCTCAAGCAAAGTTCCAGTAATTTCATGATCAGAAATCTTAAGTTGCTACATTTTAGAAAAGCCAAGAGTACCTTCCTCTATGGAATAGTTTGCTTTAGTGTCATTCTAAGCTCCATGAGAGCAGGGTCCTCTTTACTTTTGTGTATTTATGTATCCAAAGCACTTAGAACAGTACCTGGTAGAGAGGGGGTACTCAATAAATATTTGTTGGGCAAATTTTGAAATTCCACACACAATTTTCATTTCAACCTATGCCTGATGGTCAATCAACAGACATTAACACAGCAGGTCATGGTCATGTATTGAATTCTTAAAAATAGATCTATCAGAGTCAGTGCATTCCAGAGGATAAAACACAAAACTGGAAGTCAGGACACATTTCCTACTGATAATAACCAGCTGTAAAACAATAGTCCAGTCACTTCATCTCCATTTGTCTAACATCCTTTCTGCTTCTCAAATTCTATGACTTTATTCTCAGCCTCACTCATAACTCTTACATATTCATAGAAGGTTACCCAAGCTTTTCTTGCATCATATTGACCTTGTGCTAAAGTTAAATCATAGCTGGTCATGGACGAATAAATGAGGAAATATAAAAATTCATTAAAATTCTGGATGATAATCCTAATATATAAAAACCCAGGGTCCATAACGACTGAAGGCTCGACCGACCAGAAGTCAGTCCTGCAGTCAGTGCTGGGTTGCCGTGGCGACCCAGCACTGACTGCTGCTGCTGCGGGCACAGTGACTGAGCACTGACTGCCAAGGGGGCTGTGGATCAGGCCTGAAGAGAGGCCCAAAGAGAGAGGCAGAGTCTGATCCGCAGCCTCCGTGGCAGCTGTTGATCAGCCATTGCCTCTCTCTTTCTCTCCAGACTTCTCCAGCAGCTGTACCTCTGTTTCTCTCCAGGCCTCCCCCGGGGCTGCTGATCAGCCCACCTCTCTGATCAGGCCTGGAGATAGGCACGGAGACGCTGACTGGCATAGAAACCAATCAGAACCAAATCTGGGTGAACTGTAAAGAGCCAATGGCTGCCTAGGAGGCGGAGCTTTTGACGCTGACTGGCATAGAAACCGACCATTCAGAACCAAATCTGGGTGAAGTGCAAGGAGCCAATGGCTGCCTAGGAGGTGGAGCTTTTGATGCTGACTGGCATAGAAACCAACTAATCAGAACCTAATCTGGGGGAACTGCAATGGCAGAACCTAAGGTGGGAGCTGAGAAGGGGTTTTAAGGGCAACAGCTGTTTGGTATAAGGTGTAAGAAAGTGGTTCAAGTTTTTAATGACCGGTTTGGCAGTATAGTGCATATAGCTGGCTATCAGTCCAGATATAGGGATTATGTATTTTTGTCTGCCAAGAGCATCTCCTCCTGATGAAAAAGGCTTTCCCCCACCCCATTTAAGCAATCCTATCCTCTCTACACTAATAAAAGAGAAAAATGGTAATTGGCATACGACGATACCCTTTTCATTGGCTAATCAGGGCTATATGCAAATTAACTGCCAACTAAGATTGGCAGTTAACTGCCAACTAAGATTGGCAGTTAACTGCCAACAAGATGGCGGTTAATTTGCATATGTAGGCACAATGCAGGGAGGCAAAAGGGAAAGCAGGAAGAAGCCCCCTGCCACTGACAGTGATCGGAAACCCAGGGGGGAGCTAAGAGCTGGGGGCCTGCCTTTGGCCTGCCCCCCAGCCATGATCGGAGAATCAGGCGCCTTTGCCGCCCTGGCCAGTGATAGCAGGAAGTAGGGGTGGAGCCAGCGATGGGAGCTGGGCACGGTCGAAGCTGGCAGTCCCAGGAGCTAGGGGCCCCTTGCCTGGGCCTAAAGCGAAGCCCACGATCGTGGGGCCGCTGCAGCTGTGGGTCCCCGCTGCCCATGCCGGACACCTCAGCCAGAGGCTTCCTGCAGGGGCAGGGGCAGAACCTGCGCGATCGCAGCGCCCCCCACTGCCACTGCAGGTCCCCGCTGCCCGGGCCGGATGCCTAGGCCAGAGGCGTCAGGCCTGGGCAAGGGGCTGATCCTGCGATTGGAGGGTGATGGGGGTCAACGCCTGAGGGCTCCCAGTATGTGAGAGGGGGCAGGCTGGGCTGAGGGACACTCCCCCCCACACACACCCAGTGCACGAATTTCGTGCACCGGGCCCCTAGTATAATCTATACTAATAAACGGGTAATATGCAAATAGACCGGGTGGACCAGCCATCTTCCGGACGTTCAACTTCCTTCCAGACAAAACCATGGTGTTGGGGGCCAAGGCAGAGAGGGCATTGGGGACGAGATCAGGCCAGCAGGAGAGGACCATTGGGGATGAGATCAGGCTGGCAGGGGAGGGCAGTTGGGGGTGAGATCAAGCCGGCAGGGGAGAGCAGTTGGGGGAGAGATCAGGCCAGCAGGGGAAGGCAGTTGGGGGTGAGATCAGGCCGGCAGGGGAAGGCAGTTGGGGGCAACCAGGGCAGCAGGGGAGGGCGATTGGGGGTGATATCAGGCTGGCAGGGGAGGGCAGTTAGGGGTGAGATCAGGCTGGCAGGGAAGGGCAGTTGGGGGTGAGATCAAGCCGGCAGGGGAGGGCAGTTGGGGGTGAGATCAGGCCGGCAGGGGAGGGCAGTTGGGGATGAGATCAGGCTGGCAGGGGAGAGCAGTTGGGGGTGAGATCAGGCCAGCAGGGGAGAGCAGTTGGGGGTGAGATCAGGCCAGCAGGGGAAGGCAGTTGGGGGTGAGATCAGGCCGGCAGGGGAAGGCAGTTGGGGATGAGATCAGGCTGGCAGGGGAGAGCAGTTGGGGGTGAGATCAGGCCAGCAGGGAGGGCAGTTGGGGGCAACCAGGGCAGCAGGGGAGGGCGATTGGGGGTGATATCAGGCTGGCAGGGGAGGGCAGTTGGGGGTGAGATCAGGCTGGCAGGGAAGGGCAGTTAGGGGCAACCAGGCTGACAGGGGAGGTCAGCTGGAGGCGAGATCAGGCGGGCAGGGGAGGGCAGTTAGGGGTGATCAGGCAGGCAGGCAGAGGCAGTTAGGGCCAATCAGGCAGGCCAGCAGAGGCAGTTAGGGGTGATCAAGCAGGCAGGCAGGTGAGTGGTTAGGAGCCAGTGGTCCCAGATTGAGAGAGGGATGTCTGCCTGCCTATGGGATCAGGCCTAAATTGGTGGTCTGACATCCCCCAAGGGTTTCCTGATTAGAGAGGGTTCAGGCTGGGCTGAGGGAATCTCCCTTCTGTGCACGAATTTCGGGCCACTAGTATTTATATAAGGTTGAGGAACATATGATCATTCCATTCAAGTACATCATATTTTTCTTTCCCAGAGTTTTCAACTTTGATAATGCATTGCAAATATTTCAGATTATCATATGCACTTAAACGAGAGGAGAATGGGCCTTCTTTTCCTCCCTATAGATCTAGATAAATTCTTTTGATACTGGGTTAAACCTACTCAACCCAATCTTATAAGTTTGACAAGATAAACTGAAGAATTTAATGCAAATTTATGTGGATTAAGTAGCTGGGAGATTTTAACAAGTTATTTTTTCCCTAGTCTTTCTCCCTTTCCTTTTCTTCCTTAGAACAAAACCAAAAGACAGTAGAGTTTATATCAAGATATCTTTCTTAAATGTGAAAAACTGTTGAATTCTCCAAAGCCTAGTCTTTTTTATAAATGAAGCCTTTTTTTTTTTTTCCTTGCCCATATCACAGCTATTAAGGTATCTTGGATTTTCATTCTCCATTCATAGTAGGGCTATTTCCATTCGCAAGGCAGTGTTATTGCAAATCTTCAGATGATGAAAAATTATGAAGAATAAGATCCACAGGGTAATCAGGTTCCACCATGCGACCTACAGTGATACCACACATTTAACAGACACAAGTAGTAATAATGATGATGTCATACCCATCTATCACTATACCTAAAAACAAATATTAGGTGTGATGCCCTCCACTTGACCCTAATAATCTGGGTACAATTTACAAAAGCCAGGTTACTAACCCACATACACTGTTCAGTATGCATGAGCAGTCAGTTTCAGCAGCCAGAAAAATCGTCTTTTCCTGGACATTTCTGCACAGCCTGTTTGGCTCCCTGATGTTTCCTATTCACTCCCAGCTGTTCTTTCTCTCCCGCATTCAAAACTGCAGATTTCTCTCCCTGGTCTGGACTGCTGTCTCTACTCCCCAAACCACATGTTTGACTTCCTACCAGTCTACATTATTTTTTGGTGAAGTCTGTTTTATCATAGGGTCATTAAAGATCAAATCTCTTAGAGATTCTGAATATGACATTTGATTTTAATTATATAAGAGAACAAAGTCCAATAGTTGTTTTGGAGAGTTAGATCCCATCAAAAATGACTGCAAGAAGATGACAAAAGATACATAAAAAGAGCTTTCTGTTGCAGGCAGTCCAATCCCTAGTAGCAGCCCTCTGTCTTAGCCTAAATAATGGGCAGCCTCAATCAACTTTTGGAGCAATATTAATGAGGATAGGGAACAATGAGTTGTATCAGTCAAGTCTTCAGATGGTCTAAAAACTTTATATTAATCTCCCCTGCCAAAATTTTAGACCAAACATGCTAAAGGCCTGTATAATTTGCTAATTTAATTTTTCTCCTTTTATTTCCTCGACTCATCCTCTGAACAACATAATTAGTGAAATGATCAGGAAGCAAATGCAGAACAACAGGGAGGGAAATGGTCACAGACACTTACTGGGCACTTTCTATGCAACAGGCACTGTACAGAGAACTGAGAATGCATTGGAATTAGGCATCTGGTACCTCACAAACATCATTAAATGGAAACTGCTGGCAAATGCCAACTCTGAACATTTTTCTTTAGGATATTGTGTAGTCACATAAGAATCAGCCAAATGTGACCTTTTGCTCTGTTGCTGAAAGTCAAAGGGGCAAAAAAGGAGGAAATTTAACAGCTTCATAATAATCTCTTAAGACACAGAGTTCCACTTAAACATAAGTTACTTCAAAAACCTCCATAGCTGCTGAGATAAATGATAGCTTTGATGGGTTTACAGGCCTCTTTGAGAGCTTTGTGCTTACAGACCATAGCAAGAGCAACATAATTGTTTTGTGTGTTGTTTTTTATCCCCCTGAACTGTCTGTGGGATTTACAGGGTGAACATAAGATGTAACGTTTGCATCCAGAGATTTGCCAGTAAAGCAAACTTCAAGTTCTTTACTATTCCCCATATTTTAAAGTTCAGATGATTGTGATTATACTCCATTATTTATTGGAGTCTTACAAGAAGCCCAAGACTGTTTTCAATGATTGGTAACAGTTGAACTTTGTTGAGACTTAAACTTTCTACTGTGTAATATTTCAGAGGTCTTTCTCAGTAGATTTTACAGGTTTGGTGGTATTTCTGAACCTAACAAAATGATTATTGTAGCTCTTGAATTAGCACAGTCAAACACACACATACACACACACACACACACACACACACACACAGAATATAACCCCCCCACAAAAAAAAAAAACATGTTAGGTAATAGATGGATCAAAAGTATCAATAAAAATTGAAGACTGTTTTCAGAAATGTAATTCTCTGGATTGGATGGTTGGAACTTGGTCACTGGTTTATCTGGGAGTAATCACTATGCACTAAAACACTAAAACTTTTCACATTTTAGGAAAATCTATTTTAACAACTGACAAATATTCAGATGTAGTAAAGGAGATAGTTTTAGTTCTAGGGTCTGGAGTCAGGAAACATGAATTAAAATTCTAACTGCATCCCTGGTGAGATATTGACCTCACCAAGCCTTTTATCCCTCAGTTTCTTTTTCTGTAATATGGGGACAATAATGATAAATATTCTGTATGGTTACTGTGAGTACTTAGTGAGATAATGTATATAAAATACTTACCTAGCAGGGTAAATCAAATGTAAAAGGCTCCATAAAAGTTAACCATAATGACTTCTGTTTCCCCATAGTGTTTCATACTATAGCTGAAAGAACATTCATCATGTGGTGCAACAGTTAGTCGTTAACATGTGAAGAACTCCTGAATAGAGACCATGGTTTAAGAATCTTAGTATTGGCAGAAGCATCACATAAGAGTGACTTAATAATTTTTGAGAAATGGATAAATGAATTATTAAATGGTAAAGTCATTTCTTCCAATATCATTGGAGATTAATATTGCAAATATTTAACAACTGTATTTTATAGGCACAGAGAAATTTGAATGAAGGCATAAACCAACAAAAAATGAAGAACAATCTAAGCAGAATAGTGTATGGACCAATTAGCATGGACATTAGTTATAAACAATTAGTTTGGGGTCATACTGACTACATATTAGACCTAGGTGTAGCCCAAGTCATTCAATTCCATTCAAGATATTTATTCTCAAAAAAAAAAATGTGTAACTACATATACTGAGATATGTTAGCCAGACTTATTATGGTGATCATTTTATAATATATACAAATATTGAGTCATTATTTATATTTGTATACCTGAAATTAATATGTCAATTCTATCTCAATTAAAATATATTTATTTTCAATAACTTTTAGGAACATTAGTGTTTCCCAGGGAATATAAAAATACTACAATAACTATTTGAATATAGTCAGTTATTTGTCTGGTGGATCAATGTAAAACAACAGCAAATATGTATACCTTCCCTCTATGTGTCAAAAACTCCATAATACCAAAAAGTTCCTAGTTGAACAAGATATAAATCTTGTCTTCTAGGAATCATAGACTACAGAGTATTCTCAACTTTCATTTTATCAACTAAATAAAGACTGGCAACCAATTAAATGCTGACCACCTTCACAATGTCTGTGGTTGGACCTTTTCAAAGGAAAGTCCACTTTAAAAACTTACTGCCACCACTTCCAAGACTCTATCAACAGATAAGTATTCCCTCCACTAGAATAAGCCTCATTGCTGAAGGCAGATATGGCAGTAAAAGGAGTTACTGTTGAAATGTAAATGATGAAGACATGGTATAAATTTAAAAGAACCAAAATGGATACTACAGAAGTTTCACAATCATCCAAATTCACTTTGTTTGCAAACTTCTATACTATTTTAAAAGGACAGATATTCCTGGCTTTAAAACTTCCTGTGCTATTTCCAAGAAACCATATCTGCTAGGGAAATCTTCAAGTTGATTCTGGATTGCCATCTTCTGGAGGTGGGCAAATGGGGAGGAATGTAGACTAGGTAGCCAGCCTCCCTTTCTTATATGGTCTGTGATGTGTATATTGGGTAGTAGGTACACAGTGGTTAAATATTATGCTTTTTCACTTAAATACATGTTGCACATGTTTTTGTAGGCACCAAATATTCTATATAAAAATTATTTTTTGAGCCCTAGCTGGTTTGGCTCAGTGAATAGAGCATTGGCCTGTGGACCAAAGAGTCCCAGGTCCTATTCCAGTCAAGGGCACGTACCTTGGTTGCAGGTTCCTCCCCTGCCCAGGCCCTGGCCATGGCATGTGCAGGAGGCAACCAACCCATGTGTTTCTCTCACAGCCATGTTTCTGTCCATCTTTCCCTCTCTCTCCCACTCTCCCTAAAAATCAATGGAAAAATACCCTCAAGTGAGGATTAACAACAACAACAACAACAACAAATATATATATATATATTACAACTTACTTGTCCTACATTATATAGCTGTATAGCTGATATCTAATAGACAATTAAACCATTAAAATAATCCAATACTATATTATTTCTCCATAACCCGGACTGGGTTGTCATTGATCCTTTAATCAAAACCTTGTAATTACCTGGTGAGAGATTGTGGGCAGAGGAAAGAAGAAACAGGGGAACCAGTGAGAAGAAAAGCAGAGGGAGAATTGGTTCTGTTTTTGGGGTGGGGCGGGGCGGGGGGGTTGGGGGGGAGAAGGAGCCATCATTGCAGGATGTTCTAGGGTTCCCGTAAGAAGCCTGAGAGCTAAAGCAGAGGGCATTTATACAGTAAGAGGCTTAAAGATCTGCTGAGTGAACATCAAGATCTATTCATAGATTTCAATATAGGGGCTGCAGATCCAAGATGGGATAAGACTGAAAACCTATAGGTTCAGGCTAAAATTTAGAAAAGAAAGGAAGAAGACCTCTGGATTCCCAGGTATTGCCAGGAACACAGCAATTCTACAACCCAACTGTGCTCTCTTTACTCTTCACTACCATTTCTGCTGCCTGGGACACACCTCCCTCCTCCCCCACCCTTCCTTGCTAACTCCTACTAATACCACTTCCTCAGAGCAGCATTGTGTGAGGCAGCAAACTAAGCTAGGGGCTTCCTGTGTACACTCTATAGCACTCTGCACTTTGATGTCTGGCACTCAACACATGTACAAGTAAATGTCCATGTTCATCTTCCGTCTCTGCAATTGCACTTGTGCAATTTCCAAGACAGCAGGGCACTCTGCTTTCTTATTCACTCCTGTATCTCAAGAACCCAATTCAGAGCCTGGTACGTAGGAAGCACTCAGGAAATGTTTACTAAATATATGAATGATGAATGAGTGACTAAGTATAGAAATGAATGAGCTGCCTCTGGAATATCTAAGCAGATATATCTCATAGACAGAATTATCATTCTGAGCTCAGAAGAGAGAATAGGGCTGGCAATAAAGATTGAGGAGTCACCAGGTTACAAGGGGTAATGAAATTCATAGGAGAGAATAAATCTCCAAAGAGTAAAAACGCACAAGACTGAAGACAGACAAGAGATATGGATCCCCTGGAAGTAATTCAGAAAATTTTGTCAGGAAGTACGGCGCACTCTCGGTAGAGATTAGAGCTCAGATTGTTTTAGTTAAACAGGCTGGCTTTAATCCTAGCTCCTGTTCTCACTGTGTGAACCAGGTAGGTCCTGGAGCTCAGCGAGCTGGGGAGAGATGAGCTTCTGGGAGTAGTGGGTTGAAGCCTATAATAAAAGTAACAGTGAAGTAGGCAAGCCTTTAAAATCACTTCCTGTAATAATATAAGCAAGGGACTAAACTGGAAAAACTTGTACCCTCCCTTCCCCACCCTGTCCCCACACCCCACCCGCCTCACGGAATGGCGCACACGGGTGGAGGAGCAGAGGGATCAGCACAGGGGGTCATCTTCCTGCTGAGGGAGCCAAATACAAGGCTCCTGTAGTTGCAGGGACCTGGGGCTGGGGCAGGAAAAGCACTAGGAGTTGAAAAGCTCTGAGTAGTGAATCAGAGGAGGGAAGGTGTCGTCCCCCTCCTAACCTCCTCCAAAAGGAGATTTCCAGCAGACGAGCCTGAGGAAGGCCTCCACTGAAGGCCCACAGGAGGCACCTGGGCTGATAATGCAAAGCAGCATGAGCCAGAGGGGCTGAGGCCTTGACTGCAGGTCCCCTCACAGACCACACGTTCAGGCTGCGCAGCGAGTCTGGGTGTGGAGGGCAGCTGGCCTCTGTGAGGCCCGCCAGGCATCGCCTTGGTGATGCCTGTGGTGGGCCCTGAAATCATGCCTGGTGCTTGGCCAGCAGCCAGACTCCCCAATAAGTTACCTGAACCCTAAATCTCAATTTCCTGCCCTACGCCTACCTCATGGGTTGTTGCAAACACTTAGCTCTATGCCTGACATTCAGGCGGCGCTCCATAAACAAGCACGCCACCCCACCGGGGCCAGGGAGAGGGGAGCAGGTGCCACAGGGCCAGGTAGAGGGGAGCAGGCCTCCACAGGGCCAGGTAGAGGGGAGCAGGCCTCCACAGGGCCAGGTAGAGGGGAGCAGGCCTCCACAGGGCCAGGTAGAGGGGAGCAGGCCGCCACAGGGCCAGGTAGAGGGGAGCAGGCCGCCACAGGGCCAGGTAGAGGGGAACAGGCCTCCACAGGGCCAGGTAGAGGGGAGCAGGCCGCCACAGGGCCAGGTAGAGGGGAGCAGGCCGCCACAGGGCCAGGTAGAGGGGAGCAGGCCTCCACAGGGCCAGGTAGAGGGGAGCAGGCCGCCACAGGGCCAGGGAGAGGGGAGCAGGCCTCCACAGGGCCAGGTAGAGGGGAGCAGGTGCCACAGGGCCAGGTAGAGGGGAACAGGCCTCCACACGGCCAGGTAGAGGGGAGCAGGTGCCACAGGGCCAGGTAGAGGGGAGCAGGCCGCCACAGGGCCAGGGAGAGGGGAGCAGGCCTCCACAGGGCCAGGGAGAGGGGAGCAGGCCTCCACAGGGCCAGGTAGAGGGGAGCAGGCCGCCACAGGGCCAGGGAGAGGGGAGCAGGCCGCCACAGGGCCAGGGAGAGGGGAACAGGCCTCCACAGGGCCAGGTAGAGGGGGGCAGGCCTCCACAGGGCCAGGTAGAGGGGAGCAGGCCTCCACAGGGCCAGGTAGAGGGGAGCAGGTGCCACAGGGCCAGGTAGAGGGGAGCAGGCCTCCACAGGGCCAGGTAGAGGGGAGCAGGTGCCACAGGGCCAGGGAGAGGGGAACAGGCCTCCACAGGGCCAGGTAGAGGGGAGCAGGCCGCCACAGGGCCAGGGAGAGGGGGGCAGGCCTCCACAGGGCCAGGTAGAGGGGAGCAGGCCGCCACAGGGCCAGGGAGAGGGGAACAGGCCTCCACAGGGCCAGGTAGAGGGGAGCAGGCCTCCACAGGGCCAGGGAGAGGGGAGCAGGTGCCACAGGGCCAGGTAGAGGGGAGCAGGCCTCCACAGGGCCAGGTAGAGGGGAGCAGGTGCCACAGGGCCAGGGAGAGGGGAACAGGCCTCCACAGGGCCAGGTAGAGGGGAGCAGGCCGCCACAGGGCCAGGGAGAGGGGAGCAGGCCTCCACAGGGCCAGGTAGAGGGGAGCAGGCCGCCACAGGGCCAGGGAGAGGGGAACAGGCCTCCACAGGGCCAGGTAGAGGGGAGCAGGCCTCCACAGGGCCAGGGAGAGGGTAACAGGCCTCCACAGGGCCAGGTAGAGGGGAGCAGGCCTCCACAGGGCCAGGTAGAGGGGAGCAGGCCTCCACAGGGCCAGGTAGAGGGGAGCAGGCCTCCACAGGGCCAGGTAGAGGGGAGCAGGCCGCCACAGGGGCCAGGTAGAGGGGAGCAGGTGCCACAGGGCCAGGGAGAGGGGAGCAGGTGCCACAGGGCCAGGTAGAGGGGAGCAGGTGCCACAGGGCCAGGTAGAGGGGAGGACGCTGCGGGGCTGAAAGAGAAGAGGCCGGGAGGGTCGCCACTGAAATGAGCTGCCGCAGTCGGTGGCTGAGTCATTAGTGACCTCAGGAGAGTCGTTTCCAGGGAGTCGGGATGATGAAAATTGGAGTGCAGAGAGTTATCAGCAAATGTGAGGGAAGGGAGATGAGAGAGCAAGTGTCACCCAGCCTGTGAGGAGCCGGGTGACAGTGCGGACCTGTGCGCAGCGGAGGGAGACTCGCGAGGCTGTGCAGCTGCCACCTGATTTGTAAGGTGTCTGTCGCTGAATGCCCTCACGCCGCCCCTATGAAACCCTGTGGGTTTTAAAGCTGAGCGAGTACATTGTTGGGGAGCAGGAGGAGACTGTGGCAGGGCAGGGAGAGAAAAGGCTGGGGATGAGGGGGAAGCCTTCTGAGGGGCCCCCTGCGTGGAGCCCAGCGGGGATGTGAGCGCAGGGCCTGCCTTATGCAGACTTTTTCAGGTGTGCCCCGTCCTGCCCCTCGGGATCCCTCATTTATCCGTCATCCTGCAGAAAGCACTTCCCGCTGCCCCCGCCCCCTTCTCTACCTCCACCAGCTTTTATCCTGGAAGCCCGGGCTGTGACAGTTCTCCCTGTGGCTGCTGTCTCTGTAGCCAGCGCTGCCTCTCCTCAGCTCACTGAGTATCACAGACTCGTGCTGCAGGCGGAATCCAGCAGGGGGCCTGATCTCTTCTCTCCTCCCCTAACCAGCAATACATGCTACACAATCTTGCGTGTTTATACCTTCGAAGACTAGAGACAAACCGTTGTCCATCCAGAGAAAGCAGCTGTTATTCTGAAGAGGCAAAAACAAAACAAACAAACAAGCAAACATGACATTCCTAATCTGGGCCTAAGACCAAATGAAGAAAGCATGCATATCATAGAGTGTCCATGGAGGAAGTGAACCCATAGCACAGTGAGGCCCGAGTAAGGGGGTTTGTTATACTCTTTATGTGAGAGGAATATTTCCAGGGCTCTTAGGAACATTTCGTACAAAGGCTTTTCCTTGTACTAAAATACTGAAAAACACATGAAGCTCATTAGCTCTTCAAGGAGTAGCTCGGATCACCCAGAGTTTGGCACGAGAAAATTTAATCATCAGCTCCATCAGTTTCCGCCTGCTGCCCATTCCTTTCCTGTTTCTGTAGTAGACTATCATTTTCTGCCTCTGCTGTTTACAGGAATACATTTTATTTCAAAAGCAAGATTTTTCTTGGCACTCAACTCACCCATGACTTTATCGTTGAATTTTTTGTTGTTGTTGTTGTTGTAACTCAACTCTTTGTGTGGCTAAATGGCCAAGGATCTTTTATGTTGCTGTTCTTATTTTCCCCCCATCAAGCATTCTGACCGCTGCTGTCAAAATCTGATAATAAATGAAGATTTCTCCCACAGTGGACCTCTTATAACCATGGCAACTCCATCACCGGCTAATGGCCACATTGCAAAAATGCTTTTGAAAAGGACAGCTTCTCGCACTGCTGTGGTACAGATGTCCTTTTCTTACCTTTTCTCCATAATGATGCTAAGAAAACAACACATCGCAAGCAAACATTTGCTTTATCGTGCACATGTGGGGCCAGTTTTTTTAAAAAAATCAAGAAAGTAGAAGAGAAACCAGAAATAAAAGGGAAAGGCCCATTTGAATGTATAGCACTACAGTGGGGAAATGGGCTGGTGGCTTAGCAGCATTAACAATAAAGTATACAGATGATGTATCGTAGAATTGTACACTTGAAACCTATATAATTTTATTAACCAACGTCATCCCAATAAATCTACTTTTTAAAAGGGGGGAAAAAAACCTAACATAGTTTTACTCTTTATTCAGCTGAAATCAATGTGGTTATTTCTTCTTAAAAATTTGCCAGTTTTTGTTGCTGTTTCTGCACCCCACCATCAACCAGGGAGGTTTTCTAGAATGTTTGTGTAGGTTCCGTAGTATCTGTCTCTCTGAACAGTCAGTCACTTTCAGGTAATGCAGCTATGTGCATGTATGTACAAGGACTGCTGTATCTCATTCCTGTAAGATGGACACGTAGAGCCTTCTACAAGCCCTCGCATGAACCCCAGTGCGGAATCAGCATGTGGGTCCTTCAGCCGCGTTGCATGCATCGCCACAGTGCCAAAACCACACCTTCCTGCCTGAGCCTCCTGTCAGACCTCACAGATGCCCTGGCTCTCTTGTTCTGAATGTAGGCCAGGACAAGTTTCTAATGTAGACATTTCCCTGAGGGCCTGTTTCTGGAGAGGCCTGCCTATTAAAACACAGGAGGGTGCTCTCCACTTTAATGTCCTGTTATGGAAATGACAGACATTCAAATAGATCTCTCTCTCTCTGTCTACCTACCTACCTTCCTGTTTGTAAATAGAGGGTGCCCCCCCAAAATGTATACACATTTTAACAGCTGATAGCTCAATTTTGAAAATGAAATATATTTTAATAAACACTGCCTTCATAGTTATTCAAAGTGTGTGTATACAATTTTGGGGGACACCCTATATATATATCTATAGAAAGGGACTTTCCCAAATTTCAAAAAAACTCAGAGCTTGAATCATTTTTCTTTTCTATTTTCTTGCAACTATTAATAGTGATCAGTAAGTAACCATAGATTAGAATTCAGCATCAGGATTCAAATATGGGTTTGTTGATGCCATCCACACTGACATCAGGTGCATTTCATCCAAGTAAATAATCATCTCCCTTTTAAGTCTTCCGAATTAAGTCATTTATGTAGGGCCGACATAAGAATGGGGATGTCCCAGGCCACAGAGCAAGCAGCAAAGCTAATTTTCATGAACCATTATTACCATTTGAAATTTACCTTGCCCAAAACCGTTTTTTTACTCTTCCCAAAGCTATTCTTTCTCTATAAAAGTCCTTTAATCATGTAGGTGGGATGAAGAGTTAAGACCTCCTTAGTCTTAGATTTGCATCAAAACTCTGCTTCTTTCTGCGGAGAAACTGTAGTCAAGTTGCTCAAACTAACTTAATTGTCAAGATATTAATTTGTGCCCGGCTGGCGTGGCTCAGTGGTTGAGCATCAACCTATGAAGCAGGAGGTCACGGTTCGATTCCCGGTCAAGGCACATGCCCAGGTTGTGGGCTCCATCCCCAGTGTGGGGCGTGAGTGAAGCATCTGATCAATGATTCTCTCTCATCATCGATGTTTCTATCTCTCTCTCCTTCTCCCTTCCTCTCTGAAATCAATACAAAATATATTTTTAAAAAGATATTAATTTGTAAAACCAGATCATTAACAGTTCTCCCTCAGAGGAAGCTGGAAGAATAGCTGACTTAACACATATGCGAGCACCCAGCCCTATAACTGGAGGAAACGAAATTCTTCATGAATGGTTTTTCCTTTTTTTTTTCCCCTGTCATTCCTGACTCTCACTTTCTCCTTTTCCTTTGAAGCACTACTCATGAGCTGAGACTCATATTTCTGATTTGCTCATCTGTTTTTAGAGCCATTTTCATAATTATATAGTCATTTGCTATCTGGTAAGGTCAGACAGGTGAACTGCAGACATGGCAAGATTGCCAGTGGTATTTTTTTCTTTAATCAAATCAAACATTATAAAATGTGATAATATATATAAGATCACTACCATAAATACCCCATAGTTACACATCAATTAAATTTAAAATCACAAAACATTGTGTTTCTCTTTTGAACTGTCTCACCAATTTCCAGTAGAGGAATGATCTTGGAGAATCCCTGACCTTATTTATCTCAGTGATGGGAGTGTATCAGGCTAGTAAAACACAAATTCTAACAAGTAAAGATGCCAGGAGGTTCTGCAGGAAAAAGGTATTTTAAATCTTTTCAAAGGCAAACTTCAGCGAAAGGTTCACCAGAAAACATTGCAAACCATTAATTTTTGCTTGGACACGAAACCTTCGTTCTTTAGAAGGTACCAGAATAA
The DNA here is from genome assembly GCF_963259705.1 of Myotis daubentonii. Taxonomy (NCBI): domain Eukaryota; kingdom Metazoa; phylum Chordata; class Mammalia; order Chiroptera; family Vespertilionidae; genus Myotis; species Myotis daubentonii. The sequence goes on along the minus strand of NC_081840.1, from coordinate 169,936,786 downwards.
ATTTGAAGCTTTTAATAAAATATTTTGTGTGGCTACAAAAGCCACACTACACATAAATAAATAAGTCTTTGCTACCAACTCATTCTGAACTGTACTCGTCCAAGTACAATTGCTGCAATATGCAGGGGTGCATATAACTTGGAGATACCAGTAAAGCCAGAAATACTCCTGCCTGTCAAGAAATACATGGAATACTCCTGCCTGTCATCTTGAGACCAAGATGCATTGTCACATGGCAAGCAAATGTTGTCAAATCAGAATTCATAGCTGCTGGCTTAATCAAAGGCAAAGCCTGGGTGATGAGTTGTGAAGGCAAATATAAAAGAAGACCAAAGGAAAAGGAATGTTGTTCTCTAAGAAAATCAAATCACTCTACAAAGACACCATTTTGCTAAGTACACATTTGACTACACAAAGGAGTCACTGTGCTCACCCAGTGTTTCCTAATAGTCGTGGGCCTTAGTTATTCAAATAGAATTTTGACCTTTCTGCCATTAACTCAATCTCCAATACTTTAGGCACACTAAAGAAATGATATGTATATAACCAACAATTTACCTTCTATGTAAATCTTTTTTTTTTTCAGAAGTCAGATTTTCTTTAGGAAAAAGAAATAAAGTCACCAACTATTTATTTAAGTCCTTTCCATATAGAACTCCATTGTAAATAGAAAAACTGATTTTGCCTCTTTCAGAAATGTACTTTTCTCTACATTAATCAATATATCCCATGTTCTTTACAAAAATGATGGAACTGTTCCTGGCTCAAATTATGATCTATAATAAAAGGGTAATATGCTAATTAGACTAGACAAAGCTGGGGCCAGAGGGAAGCCAGCCCGGGCCCTGGTGCCTGTGGGCAGCTACAGGCAAGCAAGCCTGGATCCTGGGTGCCAGAAGGAAGCCCATGCTGGCAGCTAGGGGAAAGAAGGCCTACTCTTGCATGAATTTCATGCATCGGGCCTCTAGTTTAAATTATAAAAGGCATTAAATGATAGGTTCCCTTAAAGAATGTAAGCACATTTTCTTCAGAGCAATGTTGTCATTACCTATCAATAAAATTGTATTAACTCATTTGGTAGAAGCAAGTTTGAGATGACCACATGACCACTATAAAATTAGTTATGTGTTCTAAGGTAAGTATTAAGGAACAGTAAATGTTTCTTTTTCTTTATTTCTTTTTTGTTGTTCATGAGGCATCCACTAACATATACCAACCATTTTGTGTACTGTGCACGGAGAGAACTAATTCAGCAGAGAATGGGAAAGAGAAAGAATAGAAAAGTTATTTTTCAATTTGGTATTATCTGAGTGCTGAGATCATATTTCTGTGTTGTTGTTTTTAAATGATGAAAGGCATTACTTGTCTAAGGGAAATTTCTGTTTGCTAAAAACGTACAATTATACTTCCAACATGTACCTTTCTAAGAGGTTCCTGAGGTCCCCTGTTTTGGCCAAAATAACACATGACCAAGCTTAGCACAAAGTAGATACTCAATAAATACTGAGTGTATCACTGAACATGACCTAATAAAAATGTTTGTTATTTTTCAAGACCTAATATAACACTACTCATATAATTCTTGTACCAAGCTCAGGAGATGTGCTTCATTATGATCTTCATCTTACAAGTGAGGAAATCAGAGCAAAGAGAAGTTGTTTGTCCAAAGCCACACAATAGTGACAATAGTGAAGCCAGATTTTGGGCCAGGAATTCTGATTCCTGAGTCCATGCCTTTATCCCCATTAACCATGCTGTCTCTGTATGATGTTTTGCAGGAGTTAATCCTGCTCAAATTGCAGTTTGATTTATCTATATCAGGCTCCTTAGATTTGTATTGAGACAGTCTAATGGGGCCTCCAAAATAACAATAGACTCTCCCCTTCCCCTAAGCCTCTCTGCCAATGTAAAGGATTCAGCCCTACCTGTTTTTTTAGTAGTTTTAATTTTGTACTAAATACAAGAAAAATAAAAGCCTGACAGGAAGGCATAGCTCTAATTTTTAAGTAGTGTTTAGGGTAAGCCTGCAAGTTGTTTTTTTATTATTGCCTAAATTGGTTCAATAAAAATATCAGTGAGTCCAAAAACTGAGACCGTGTTTGATTTAAGAACTTAAAAGATCCACCAGAACATCATCAATGAGGTAATGAATAGAGCTTTGGAGTCAGACACACTTAGGGTTATATCCTTACCCTGCCATTTACTATCTTGGGTGGCGTTTGGCATGTTATTAATCTCTCTACACCTAATGATCCTTAGCTGTAAAATGGAGTTAATAATGTGATTTCCTGGGGTTATTTGAAGAAATGTATACATGGGGTCAGAGTAAAGGCTCAAAAAATGGTATTTCTTTTCCTTTTATAATGATGCTATTATGACTAAAATTATATTTCTAAGTAAAATGGGGGCTTCATGACAAGTTAATCTCCATCTGCAAATTTCAGCAAAGAACTTTTTTATGATACAAAAGATTTTCTGAAAAGTGACTTTCTATGGCTTTCAACATAGATATGTATGTTCTCCCTCTCTGTATGCATCTGTACGGGACAGAATGGTTGTCATTTTCCTATCTTATACATCTTAAATCTCTACCACTAGGCTTTAATTATACAAATGGCATCATCAACCAGAAGGTCACATTTAAAAATGTTTCAATTTCCATTAGCATATTAAATATTCAGTAAACATTTCAGATTATTTAGTTCAGTAAATAATGAATGTCACCCTGCAATGGCACTTTTATTAATGTATCCCCAATTGGCCCTATTTTTGAAAGATTTTTTCTCTCAGGAAAACTGACTTTATCCAGTAATACTTAATTTAGTTCTAATTTTCTTTTATTGAAATCATATATAAAGATATAGTCAAGTTTTTTATCAGTATGAAACCACTATGTTCCCACACTTTGTTGATATAATTCCAACAAAAAGCAAGAAACTTAACACACTTGCTCATCTTTATAGTCTGCTTATAAGTTAAATGTTGTAGACTATTTAATGTTCATCAATATTTCACTTATATTCCTTATGGAAGATAATATATCCGAGTCCTGTTAACCTCAGGTGTGGCCATATGACTTACTTTAACCAAAAATATGAGCAGACTTGATTATGTCAATTCCAGGTGGGAGCTTTAAGAGAAGAGCCTTCAGCTGAACCCAGAAGGATTAGTAGATGTTAGCCAAGCAAAGAGTGGAGAGAACCTATTCTAGACAGAGGAAACAAACAGTGGGTGGTAAGCCTTTGGAAAGAGATTGTAAAATTCATACCTTTATGTCGGTGTAATTTAAGTGTAGGAAGATAGTTGGAGAAGGATAAAACTACAATGAGGGACAAGGCTGCAGTGATTGGAAGGGAGGGCAGATCACGCAAGCTTGTTGGTCCAATCAAGGATTTCATCTTTTATACCAAGTGCAGTGTGAAGCCATGTAAAGGTATAAGCATGGAAATGACAAGATAAGATTTAGATTTGTAAGGAGTTCTCAGGATTTTTGAAATGAGCTAATTGGTAAGGGAGATCATGTAAACTTTTAGACCAGATGAAAAGCTAATGTGATAATCCAGGCTGGAATTGGGAGTGGCTTGACCCACAGCAATGGCTATGGAGATACAAGAAGTGGATGGATGTTAAATACATATAGGGGCATAATTAATAGATGCTGAATAGATTTCTATCTAATAGATTAATGGTAGAATGTGAAGTTGGAAGAAGGAGAAGGAATGAAGGATTACTTTGTGGTTCCCAATAAAACGACTGGGTGAAGGAAGACTTTGTTTATTGGCAAAGGGACAACTTGCAGAGGTGCTCAATTGGAGAAGAAGATCAAATATATTTAGACTGATGACATAATGTGGAAAGCCCATGGGTATTTGGTGCTTAGAGAAGCAACCTGGACAGGTGACATAAATGTATGATTTATCAACATGTCTGTGGTACGTAAAGCTATAAGAATGAATGAGATTATTTATCAAGAGAGTATAGAAGGGGAACAGAAGAGCACCTAGGACCAGGTCTGAGTAACTCTAACATTTAATCCAAGAGAAAAAAAGAAACAGGACAGGAAAACTGAAAACAACAGGAAGTCTTAATAAGAAAGAAGTAGTTGCTTCCCACTAGAGAGCATTTGAGTCTTTATCTTTAAAGATACAGGATGGGTATACTTTCCTAAAGGAGAGAAACCATCCTAGGTTCTGCATCTGGGCCAGTGGAGCAGTGGCCTCAGAGGGGAGTAGAGGGGAAAGGACACAGTTCCTCAGTAGGGCTCAAGGAAACTTAGGCTACTTCACAGTTGTTATTTAAGACCGAGACATTCCTTTATTGGCCATGATGCTTCCTCTGTAGAAAAGACATTTACTACCACTCTGCATGTTTGCATTTAACCCATGAGTATGCTTACTTGTAAACTCTGTTTATCTCCTTCTAGAAACTACAGAGCAATTTGGGTTACTGCCACAAAGTAGGTACAATTTCTTCAACAACAGCCTCGTGGTTCAAAAAGCAATCTCTGTATAGAAATGATCTTGCTTTTGTCCTCCTCATGCCACATAGAAGCAGGTGCTCTCACCTTCTTCAAACTTCCTGCACAGCCTATAGTTGCTGATTGGCGCTCTCAACGGGGGTGTAAAAATTTCTAAAGGGGGAAATAACTTGTGATTTCCCCATTTTTAATGGGTAACAAGTTAGACACATTGTTTCCGGCCTGGTCACCCATCTGTCCCTCACTTAATACATGCTTGAGTACATACTTGGAAGGAATTTTGACTTCCCCAAAACAATGCCACCTCTCCTGCCCCGCCCAGCTAAAATGGCAGCACCTTGTAACATTTATTTGAGGAAACTTACCCCTAGCAAATATACTAGGACTGCCTCCAATCCTGGTCTATGTGAGGCTGCACGAAAGTCTCTAATTGTGCCTTAGCTGTATTGACTCTTCTCTCTGCCATATTCTGCCCTAGCCTCTTTGCCCTAATGAGGAGCCTCTGATGATATGAATCATAATGCCTACTAAACTCCAAGAGCTTATCAAATATTAGTTCCTTTTCTTCTGCTCCTCCGCAAGCCTGGATCTCAGTTTTTTGTTAACCTGATTACTTTCCTAATTCTGAGTTAGGTATAAATGGTAATATAAAGGCCATTTTGATATTCACTATTTGATGTAACAGTTATAATAACTCTATAAAATTCAGCTTCATGAAATGCCATCCTATCCCTTTGGTCAGGCAGGAGAATTTTCATGAAAGGCAGGTTTTAAGTTGTTAACTTGATTGAGGCTTTGTTGATTGAAACACTTCAGAGCTCAGGGCTGCAGCCCTGCTTCCAATAAGCTAAGCAGAACCCTGGGGAGCTGCGGGGACCTGTCCACCCGCTGCATTCTGATTAGACCAAGTTGTCTAACCCATACAGAGCAGCTGTTTCCTTTGGCCACTTCTATTGGCCCAATCACTTAGCTTTAACAAAACGACTTTTAGAGATGTTACTTGGTCTGGCTGCTGAAGTGGCTATAGTCCCAGCCTCAGATCTTTTAGACAAAGTGTATAGATACTGATGCTTACTACTTATGTTACCATCAGACAACTGGCTATCTCATTGTCCACAGAACTATAAGACTTAACCCAAAATGATGCTTGAACTTTCTTCTTAAAATCTAAACTCACTAAACAATAAAAAATTTAAATTAAAAAAAATCTAAACTCACAACTTTTACTGAGTCATCATACATATATTTCTAATAGGATACAGTGAAAATCTATTTTGCTATCTAGTATAATGGGAGGAAGCAGGGGAGAAGAGATTTAAATTCTTAAGCCCTGAATTCTAGTCTTGGAGAGATCATTTCATATTTTAGTGATCTTAAATTTTCTGAGCTTCAGTTCTCTTTTCTCTCCTGTACTACTTACATGAAAGGAGTGGTTATGAAACTGAATTATGATAATATATTTGAAAATAATAAAAATTATTACTCATCTAATTATTGATAATTTAGTGATTATATAAATTCAACAAACAATTTCTATACATTAAGGCTGATTTTAGTTCTCTTCTCAACCACACTTTGCCAGAAAGGAAGAGAATGATCTAGATCAGTGATTTTATACCTGACTGGTTTTAACTGGAGACCTTTAATATATTTAGAGATATTCTCAGGCTCGGCTTACCAAGGTTTTGATTCAGTGGACGTACATATAGGCCCAGACGACTATCTTTAAAAAGCTTCCCAAGTAAATTGCTAAAGCTTTTTAGAAAGAAGTTGGCAATGGATGTTAACATTTTACCCTTAGGCCTGGTAAAATTACTTCTAGAAATGTACCCAGCCGATACAATTGAGCAAGTGGAAAAAGATATACCTACAAGGATTTTTACTGAAGCTTTGTTTCTATTTTTTTAAAAAACACATTTGGATGTTTATCAGGAGGAGATTATTCAAATAAATGATGGCATATCTATATGTTTGAATGAAATGCTGACACAAATGTTCATGGCATACATTATTCTTAAGTTTTAAAAAAATTATACAACAGTTTTATGATATGATCTTAGTGAAATAGAAAAAAAATGCTTATAATTTATACATTCATGAATGGGTGTATAAAAGACACATGTTTAACTATTAATAGTGACCAAACCTGAGAAATAAATTTGAGGAAGAGAGAGAAAAGAGGAAATGTGGGACTTTTACTTTTTAATTTATACACAGGTTTGTTTTCTTTCTTACAGCATAAATATATTACTTTAAAAACAAATCCCCAAGTGATTCTGATGAGCAGGCATGTCCAGAAAACTGCTGGTTAAGAAGCATGTTAACCTCCTCTCTCTGCCCTCCTTTATTATTTACTTATTTTTAAAGCTAATATCCATGATCCTCTATATTTGTCATTGTCAATTTCATCACTTGCAACCTTTCTGAATGTCCCCCACATTCAGCCCACATACTTATTCATTCACTCACCCAGGCTAGGAATATGTACTGAATGCTTATGCCCAGTAAGTGTCAAATGCTATTCCAGTCACTGGCTCAAACAAGAGACAAGTCCCACCCTCATGGAGTGAGTATCCTAACTTCTCTGAGCCTCTGTCACTTCATTTGTAAAATGAATATATTATTAGTAACTTTCTCATAGGGTTTTCTGAAGATGAATTAAAGGTTGTGTGTAAAGCACTTACATATGGTCTAGTTTATAGAAGTACTCAGTAATCCTAGCCTGCAGTAACTTTTATTGTTGTTATCACTGTCATCATTTTATCATGACCAACTGCTTGATTCAGTGTGAATTTTTTAGGGGAACAAAAACCTACAAACCAGTTTGTCCACATGTACAAAAATTAACTCAAAATGGATCAAAGACCCAAATATAAGATCTGAAACAATAAATTACATAGAGGAAAACATAGGTACTAAACTTATGGGCCTTGGTCATGGAGAAGATTTTATGAATTTGACCCCAAGGGCAAGGGAAGTAAAGGCAAAAATAAATGAATGCGACTATGTCAAACTAAAAAGCTTCTGCACAGCAAAAGAAACTGACAACAGAACAAAACGGCAACCAACCAAATGGAGAGGAGATGATCTTTGAAAACAGCATCTCCAACAAAGGGGTTAATATCCAAAATATATAAAGAACTCATACAACTCAACACTAAACAAATAATCCAGTTTAAAAAAATGGACAGAGGACCTAAGTAGACATTTCTCCCAGGAAGATATACAAAGGCCCAACAGATATGTGAGAAGATGCTCAAATTCACTGGCTATTAGGGAAATGAAAATCAAAACTACAGTGAGATACCAGCTCACACCTATCAGCATGGCTATTATCAACAAGACAGATAATAACAAGTGTTGGAAAGGTTGTGAAGAAAGAGGAACCCCATTCACTGCTGGTGGGAATGTAAGTATAGCCACTGTGGGAAACAGAGGCCGTGGTTTATGACCTCTAATTCTTCAAAAAATTAAGAATAAAGTTATCACATGATCCAACAATCCCTCTTCTGGGCATCTACCTGAAATTTTTGAAAATGTTTATTCCCAGAGATATATGCACCCCTTTGTTCCTTGAAGTATTATTCATGGTGGCCAACAAGTGGAAACAATCGGTATCCTTCGATAGAGGATTGGATAAAGAAGATGTGGTGCATATATACTATGGAATACTATTCAGCCATAGAAAAGTTTAAATACTGCCATTTGTGACAACATGGATGAGAATATCTTGCTAAGCGAAATAAGTCAGTAAAAAAAAGCTAAAAACCATATGATTTCACTTATATGTGGGATATAAAGTTGAAACACATAGACACAGACAACAGTATGGTGGTTGTCAGAGGGAAGGGAGGTGGCGGGTAGTGAAGGGTAAAGGAAGCCAAATATATAGTGACAGAAGACGATTTGACTTTGGCTCATGGGCATAGAATGCAATATACAAATCATGTATCATAGAAATGTACACTGGAAACCTATATCATCTTATTAACCAATGTCACCTAAATTTAATTTTTTAAAAAGCCTACAAAAAGTAAATTTCATCTTTAAAATGTTATTGTTGACCTTGTAAATAATATGAAGTGCATCTGCTTTGCTAAAGCACAGCAGATTTTAGCAGACTTAGAGAAAAAGTGACTAGAAGTCAATTCAATAAGAGTGGAAGTATTGCCTCCTAGCTATTTAACACATCCCTAAGCCACAAAATTCTAACTTCCTCGGTTTGACAAAGTAGATTACACAGCAGAGACTGGTGCACATTTATAAAAATACATGACATTTTGTTTGTCAGTGAGGTTGAGGAATTTCTTTTGGAGATAAGACATCCAAAGGGCTGTGGGTGGCCCTTTAATCCTAATAGCAGATACTCCTATGAGTGGAAATCACAGTTGATGAAGCTCAGGAAATGAACTTCCTTTACACCTGATCTTAAAAAGCAAAATATGGGCTAAGCCAGCTTTTCTTTCCTGTTGACTCAGAAGCTAAATATAAAGCCAGGTTTAACTATCCAATTTAAATGTATTGTTTAAAAAGGAAAACAATTACATTTGTAATTAAAATGAAGATGAAAATTGCAATAGATTTAGCCATGGCATGCTTCTTTTTCTATGCTGTTGTTGCTGACAGAGCTAACTTTTTTCAGCAAAGGGGAGTAAACATGAAAGGATGATTATTAGTGGACCCCCTGGGGTGGTCCCCAGTTAGCCTCAGCCTGTGTTTGCAGCAGGGGCTTGATTGTCTGATTCTGACAGCTCTAAAGAAATGCCCAGGTAAATAGAACTACTGCAGTTAGTGTAACAATGAGCAACAGGTGATTTTGTGCCCAAAGAACCGGAAAATTCTCCGTGTGTGTGTGTGTGTGTGTGTGTGTGTGTGTGTGTGTGTAATCTCCTTGGTATATTCTAAATGCTCATTTTTAAAATTGAGAAAGTATAAAAAGCAAGCATATCCTCAAGTTTCTGAATCATAAAAATTATTTTGTGGTGGAAAGAGGAAGTTACTAAATATTCGCTTCCCAGATATGTACCTACAAATAACTCCCACGTGTAGCTCTTCTCTCAGCTGCAACAATATGCCTAGTGCTTGCACTAGGAAATAGCTACACAAATGAATACAATGCAATGGCTGCCCTTAAGGTGTTACAGAATTTACCAGGCAACAGGAAAACATACAACAGGCACTCACTCGGAAGATCAGGAACAACACTTTATTACAGGAAGCACCGAATACAGGTGCTGAATGGCAGAGGGGTGGGGGGGGAGCGGGGGGGGGGGTGGTTTATCACCTTAGTTTTTTTCTCAGGCCCTATGGGTTGGAATGGGGGAAGTGAGATGACACCCAAAGGCCTAGCCTGGCTAGTGCCAGTGCTGCCAACCCCCTCTGGGGGTTGTGTATGGTTCATGGTTTATGGCCTCTGTAAAATGGAAGTACTCAAGTTTTTGCAAGGCTAGCTAGGACACAAGCGGAAAGGGGGTTGAAGCTAGAAGCATATGCATTGGAGTGCAGGTTGCAGATGCTCAGGCTGCCTTCACAAAAGAAGAGTATTGCTGTTGCGGTCACATAAAGCTATGGCATAAGAGTACTGTACTTCATGCCTTATTTATGATTCCTTAGCTGGGTTGCTCTGGTGACTTGCTTAAATGTCCAAGACAGTATAGTTAACTCTCCCAACATGAACAGGCCAACACACGGTTTTTCTACAAATTCTTGAACTTTGGGTTTTACATTTGGGTTGCAATCTTCTTCAGGAACAATTGTGTCAGGGAATATTTTTACTCGGGTTTGGTCTCAGCAGGACTACCAAGATGTGAGAAAATACAAAACATTCACCAAAATATAAATACTTAAAGTATTTTGGTAGTCATGTACAGTTTTATTTTATGTTTGGTGTGAATATGATTTAAGTCAATCAATACGGTATATTGCAATATGTCACTTTTAACTAACATTCTTTTCAGACCATTTTTGTTAGAGTGAGGCTATTTCACTTGCTTTGTGTAGTGATGAAAATGGACTTGTAGGTCTGGTGGTTGTGTCCACTGTAATTATTTTAATTGGTCAGTTGTGTTTCTCACTTAAAAATTCCCTAAGAAATTAATTTTCTTTAATAAATGCAAGGTTTGGCAATTATTAACAAGAAGTCACAGGTATTTTACAAAGGGTTGGAAGAGAATATTTTCCCTCTTACCTTATTTGTGTATATGTGTGCATATTATATAAGACAAGAGTCTAATATTTTCAAACTAAATCTAGCAAAAGGTACATAATACTTACTTTAAAAAATTGTGGCATGGCAACCATTAGAACTGGCCATAACACTTTTTAGAAAGATTTACCCAAAGTTCTGTTACTCCACTGAAATAAAGTTGGAAGCAATTGTTCAAAAGTACATGTAATTTAATTGGAAGTCAAAGGGTGCCTCATCCATAACTTTCTTCTTCCAGGCTGCTTTGTTTAGTTTTACTCTGAGAACAATTTCTAGAGTCAGACGACTATTCTGAAACATATATGTATCTCCTTCTGACCCCTGAAATTATATGAATGAGTCAAATACCATAAATAGACTCCACAAATAACTCCATGTGTAGCTCTTCTCTTAGCGGTAATATTACATTTGTGTGAGTATTTTATTATTGCCAATCTCCACCAATGGGTTAAATGCTTGGTGAGGGCAGGGACCATCTCCTGTTGCTTATCATTGCTCTCCAATACCAGCTTAATGCCTGGAACATAGTAACAGCTCATAATTGTTTGTTAAATGAACTTTATGCCATGTAGAGGAATTTGAAAAAGAGTGGGTAATCATTCCCTGCCTGCAGTATGCAAATTAGCTGCCATCTTTGTTGGCGGTTGATTTGCATATTGCGCTGATAGCCAATGGGAGGCATAGCGAAGGTATGGTCAATTACCATGTTTGTCTATTATTAGATAGGAGAATATATATATATGGGTGTATATATATATATATATATATATATATATATATATATATACACACATATATATATATACACACTGTTCTAAGTCATTCAGAAAAATAATATTCTAAAAGTCAAAGTGGCTGTGGCCAGCTGGATCAGTTGGTTGGAGCGTCATCTCATACACCAAAAGGCGAGTTCAATTCCCAGTCAGCACAAATGCCCAGGTTTCAGGTTCAATCCCCAGTTAAGGCACATGCAGGGGTGAGCAACCAATCTATGTTTCTCCCTCTCTCTCCCTTTCTTTCTCTAAAATCAATGTAAATTTTTTAATCACAGTGAATTTGTTATATTATCAAGTGCATAATTAAGTGTTATTAGCTGATATTTGAAATCATTATCTTAAAGATATTCAAAAATTAAGACATCTTATTAATTCTCACAGTGTCACCATAAGGTAGGTACTATTTTTTTAAGTTGCAGAGCAAATGTTTTCTACTCAAAAGAAAAGGCTATTTGGTTATATTGGTTTTGGGATTAGTTAGGTTTTTTTGGACTATATGATATTTAGCAACTTAAGGAAATTTTGATAAATGTTTTAAAAAAATAATAAGTATAAAAAAAGTTACAACCAAAAGTGCCATTTATTTACCATCAGGACTAGATGAGCTAGTCAATTAATCACGATTACACAGAAAACAGGTTTCCATTTATTCTGAAGTTTAACTGAGA